>NC_143019.1:107337300-107496825 GCF_055824585.1 Amblyomma mixtum | reverse complement strand
ACTGGTATTATCTTCCCGTTTATTATTGCGCCTGAATGAAATGCATCCTGCACCTGGATGTTTCGGCGGGGGGGGGGGGGGGGGGGGGGGGGGTACTTAGTGGTAGGAAAGCAGCCTTAAACCTATATCGCAGATGCATGCGATTCGCGGGTCACCATCAAATCTTACTCACGTGACCACGATGTCTCTAGCTTAATATTCTTTTTTTTTCTTAAATGTTTCTTTCTTGAGCAAGCTCTTCGCTTCCTCAGAGCAGAGACTAATCTCGAAGCAGCGTTCAGTCTTCATTCATGGCACCAAACGCAGATAATCTGGACAAACACTTGTAGTTCACCCGGCTGCCACCACAGACTGCGTGACGCTGAACACCGAAAATTAAATCATTCTGTGATACTCAAAAAGCAGTGCCTTACTCTATGAAGCTAGATCAGGGTGTCTTAGGACGCGCAGCTACAAGAAGAAATATAACGAATAAGATGACACATGTGGTATGTGTGGTAAATCTGAAGAAACAATTGAACACCCCGTACTCAAATGTTGTGGTATCCATCCGGATGTCGATGCAGGTACAATCACCCTTCCTGAGGCCCTAGAATTTAGAGGTAACATTGGTCAGGTAAATAAATCTGGGGTGGAGTTTAGCAGAGAGGTTACATAAGATTAGAAGTGTAGGACTGAAAACGTATTTAAAGAAAAATCGGGATATCAAGACCGATTTATAACACAGTTAAATAAAAGTAACGAAAAAAAACCAGCAAAGTGGGGTCGCTCCAATCTTTCTTCCTTTCTTTCTTTCTTTCTTTCTTTCTTTCCTTCTTTCCTTCTTTGTTTCTTTCTTTCTTCCTTTTTTTCCTTCTTTCCTTCTTTCTTTCTTTCTTCCATCCATGCATCCATCCATCCATCCAAAGCAGGAATTTTTAATAATGGTACACCGCAATAATTTGCTACGGCCTTCACAACTAATCGGTATGAACGCAAGTAGCATTTTTTAAGCCAGATTCTGCAGAGCGTAGGAAAGGTACCAAAACATTCGAGCAGCTGCTCGGCACACTCTTTAGTTCTTGCTCAGTTCCAAATGAAAATATTTCAATTGAGCTACGCGGTGTTCTTTAATGGCGGCTGAGAGATGGCGCCAGTTGGTGATGTCCAGGAAATCTGTCCATGGAAAAGTGCTCCACCGCAGCAG
Source organism: Amblyomma mixtum (assembly GCF_055824585.1). NCBI lineage: Eukaryota > Metazoa > Arthropoda > Arachnida > Ixodida > Ixodidae > Amblyomma > Amblyomma mixtum. Next base: position 107,495,639 of record NC_143019.1, on the reverse strand, counting down.
ATGTCACAAAGATAGCAAGCTATTGAAAGAACCGCGAAACGAGCCAACAATAATGGCCCAGACGAGCTTTTGCTCACACAATTCTATTGACTCGCACTCTTTCATGTTACGTTTTTTCACTATACCACTCGCTCCATCCTGCTGCTATCACTTGCCTCGGCCACCGCTTTTCGCCATTAACTGCGCAGACATTTATCGAACGGACGAACGTCGACCTGAAACGCGCTGTGTCTGCGCTCCATCTAGTCATTGTGGTGTGTCTGTGAGTACTGTCCCAAGCTTTGCACTAGTTAAGAACCCGTTGCTTTAGCCTCTCACAGGATCAATATATTTGACGGCAATCGATTGAAATCGCTGCCATAAAGTTCTTTTACCAAGAACTGGTCCAGGGACCGTTCGATCGACCGAGACAGGGGGGAGTAGTTGGGTATATCAACGTTCATCACTAGCTCTGAACAGCAATCAAATATTTACAACCTTTGGCTTCAATGGATGTAAACAGTGCCAGAGCACACGTGACGGAGATAACAGACGTTCATATATTTGCTGTTTTAGGCGCCACCTGAAAACCCACTTCTGGTGTGGAGTCTGTCGCAGTGGGCCCGTTTCGACTAAGGGGCTTTAGTTTCGACACAAGTGCTTTGCCACGTGGCGCCGGTCAGAACTTGGAGGAAGGGGGAGGTGGGGGTCTGTTACTTTTCCCCTGATGGTACATAGACCATAAGTTTGGATTAAGGTAGTTGAAAAGAGGGAATAGAAGAGCTCACGGTTTCATTCTCTATTCGATGCAATTGTGTAAATTAGCGAGTACGACGGACACAATTTCACCCCATGTGCACACGAGAAGGCGTTTTGTGTTTGTAATTACATATTTGTAATTAGTGTAAGTAGAATAGTACATTTTCTCGGCTGTTATTGAGAGGTCACAATGGTCGTGAACGAATGTCATCTTTACGATTTCACGCTGAAGCCTGTGAAGGGGTTAACAGAAGGGCGCTCATGGAGCCGCCTTCAAACGTAGCTTAGCCGATGAATCTATGCCAAGAATAAAGCAACAGCGTTATTCCGCTGAGCTAAGGCTCTAACGATCAGCCTATAAGTCGGCACTCTTGAGAATGTGTCATTGGTGGTCGTGTGATGTGGGCGGAAAGCGACATTAAGTTGCCTACCCAGTACAGAGCATGCCTAGAGTCACTGGAAAAGAGCGACCCTTTATGTAGCGCCAGTTAATGCGAAGTAAGGAAATTTTTGAGAGAGCTTTTAACCAACAATTACCATGCATAAATTGTTTACCATTTCACTTGGGTGGGATTATCTTTAAGGTTGTATTTTCCCTCCCGTGTCAGCAAAAATCACATCTCGTGATCGCACTTCTAGGCGTCGTCTGCTCCAGTCTGCACGGAATATGATTTGGAAAGACTCGGGTGGAAAAGGGAGCCTTCAGCAAAGCGGAAAGTTGGCCAAGTTGGATAACGTTCATGATGTAAAAAATAGCGCACAGGGAACACACGGGACGGAAAGTAAACGACGCAGTTGCGAGTTAGCGCTTGTCTGCGTCGTTTACTTTCCGTCCCGTGTGTTCCCTGTGCGCTATTTTTTACATCATGAAAAGGGAGCCGGCGGCCTTTTCTTATGCCCAGTGCCACTGTGGAGGTCTTCTTTGCACTGAGCCGCCGCGGTGGCTCAGTGGTTATGGCACTCGGCTGCTTACCCGAAGACGTGAGTTCGATCCCGGCCGCGGCCGCCGCACTTCGATGGAAGCTTGATGCCCGTGTACTGTGCGGTGCCAGTGCACAATAAAGAACCCCAGGTGGTCGAAATTATTCGGAGCCCTCCACTACGGCGTCCCTGATAGCCTGTTGCTTCATAATTTACCTATGCTACTCCATTTCGATGAAATATGGTCGCCAGGACCGTACCATGATATCTCCCTCCAGTTTATCGACTCAGTCCACGCAGTTAAACATGCACGCTGCCTGCGGTGAGTGATTATAAGTCAACAATTAGCTTAGTAATCAGATTCGACGTGGAGACAATCCACCATTTATATCTATTTGGCCGATGACAGTTACCAGGATACCAGCCAGTGTGGCTAAGCCTAGCGGCCGATAGCGATTGAAGGAAAACCACTCTTTCTTACGTCATGGATGAAATGGTCTAGCTTTTTTTAATGTGCAAAGCCATGAGCCACGTGGCGACAGCCAGGAGAACTAAGAGTGCAAGTGCATGTTCCGAATTACTGGTGTTGTCAAGTACCAAAACTGCTTTCGTGCACTACTCACAGTTTCTTTTCTTCTCTATCTGCACAACCGAATTTTCAACACCACCTCATATTAAAAAAAGCCTTCACTGTGAGTTGCCCTGCACTGATCAGACTTATAAATGGAAGGAATTACGCTGAGATCTATTCCACAGTTACATACGCCGGACATCCATCGAGTGGTTACGAAGGGGCGGTCGCATAACTACTAAGAATTTAGAAGCATTTTCACGCCTGTAGGCACTGAAATTTTCTAATTGAAGCTACAGTGGAGAACTCTGTAAGTCATGGCTCGTGCAGCCACAAGGGGCCCACCGTGCGCTTCAAGACTTACCCTACACAATTACCTGTCAGCGAATTTCACTGACACTTCTGCTCTCAGGATAAGAAATAGACTCCACTGTGATTTATTCGCCCAGAATGAGGCGTTAACTCTGGATCTTTTCGATTAAGTAAATCTGAAATACCCTAAGCTAGGTAGCTTTCAATGGTCTCCCCTACTTCAGTGTTCGTTTATTCGTTTAGGTCTTAGTGTTAATACAATCCTGCAGATTAAAATCAATCGTTCGTGGTACTGTTCTTTGGAAACAGACTAGTTACCACGGCATAGTGTACGTTGGACTAAGCACATGGCAACGCACCTCATCCTCACTTGCGCACAGGGTACCCTCACCCATAGCGTGCTGGGAACAAAACTGCGAGGGCTCCCAGAAGCGCTTCTATTTGCATATTGATCGAGCACCCGTTTGTGTCACTAGCGCCAAGGTCGACGTTTATGGACGCCGGCCGCTCGATACGGTATAGCGCTGGCAGGGAATTGTTTGCACGTCCGGCAAACGTCTGTCGCTGGACCCACGCGTGTACATGTCAGTCGTTTATATTTCATAGCGTGTCTATCTAGCGCGGGACACCGTATACGGGATAGGGATGAAGAGAGGCCAAAGTGGTGCGTTTGAATAGGAGCCAAGAAAGTAGGACTGCTTACGTGGGGGAATGAGAAAGATGGATATGTTAGTGATTGCAATCCCCGAAATGAGTTATTTCAGGCAGTCAGTCTATTTTCTTTTTTTTTCAAGTATGACGCCACCCCTCCCCCCCCCCCCCACACACACACACATACACAAGCGTGCGTATCACACCACCCGGCATACCTTACGACGAACGGTTGCGTCACAAAATTTATGCGATCTAGAGACCCGTGTGCTGTGCGACGTCAGTGCATGTTCTAAGAGCCCTAGGTGGTCGGAATTTCCGGAACTCTTCACTACGGCGTCTCCCATAGCTTGAGTCGCTATGGGACGCTAAACCCCATAAACCCTAAACCATTTTATACGAAAGCCTGTGAAGGCGTAGAATTGAAGTTGCATATACCGTCGATTCGAATACTTTTCGCCAGCTAGCTAATTCCATCTCGACTAGCGCATGCAAGCCATATGCAATGAAAAATGTTATGACCCCACCCGGTACGCTGTACGGTAAATGGTTGCGTCATAATTTTTGTACGAATGTCGCGAAAACTGGTGCTATATGCATGGAAGTCGGCCAGTGGCGGGTATATACAGACGAGTATGTACAGGATTGCTTGCTAGTTCTGCATGTGTATATATATATATATATATATATATATATATATATATATATATATATATATATATATATGTAATAACGTGACAGTCTGTTGGCCTTGCCAATTAGGGGTGGGAGCCTAGTCAAGGTACTGAGTTTGTAGCTTTTTGCTCCTGCCCTAGTATTTCTGTTCTTCAGGACAAAAAATGCTGAATAAAGTTGATTTGAAGTGGCGGTTCTCGGCTTGCTATGTGCGCTATAGGGCCGCTTGATGACGTCACCCTGTTTTTTATGGCTTCGCAGGGGGTTTTCTGTACAATTTTTCAGCACGCTGCAAACACATAGCGCGGGCTTCTCTCATAATGGGACTACTAATGCTTTGGCACAAAAAAAAAAACGTGTAAACGCCAACACATTTACAATACAGTGCAAGCTGAATGCGTCGCACTGTTTCACCAGAAACTTACCGCCCCGTTTTCAGGCATAGCGAGAGGAGTAAAAGGGAGTAAGCCGTCCTCCCTTTTATAAAAGGGGTGTGCGCTATAGGATAGCTTACTTCTTGTTTACTCCCATAGAGGTCGAACTAAAGATTTTAGAGACAGATGAGCCTCATTCTTCGTGAAAAACGTACTCCCAAGCAATGTGTCAGAATTCAAAATAATCACAGTTGTTGCCTGCTTTGCACATCAAAATTGTCTCTGCGCTACTCGGCAAACTACCTGTGGGGTATTAGTGAACCGAAACCTCGAACGTGCTCAGCCGTTCTACACTCACGAAGCCTCCTTGCCTACTGCGAACACAACGCTGGGCTTATTGGATGCGGCTTAAGATTGGAGGCTGTTGAAGACGAGCGCTTCTGTCCTCTGTGTTTTGCGGTACTTTACTTACGGTGAGGAAATTAGCTACTTGCGCAGCTATTTTCTTGCACATCGCTTGACGATTTGTATTCTTCAAGACTCCATAGGCACAAGCCCATCTCTTTACGTTTAAACTGGTTGATATAGCTAGCCCATGTATTTTGCTCTCTGTCTTTGCCAGCGAAGTTGCAGTTCCACATCTATGAGAAAGTTGAAGGTTTCAGTTTCAGCGACGCGCTTACAAAAAATTGTCGGCTGAACTAAACTACGGCTTAGGTAAAGGTTCAGCGGGAGCCGCCGCTGGTGGCAGATCTGATGCGGAGGCTGTGGCTGCTTAGCGCTTGCGCTTCCTGAGCTCTATCTCTGCTGCACGGCCTTCTTAGCACGAGGATCGTAGCGCACAAAATTGAAGGGACACAACACAGCGCTTAGCGCTTGTGTTGTCATCCTTCAATTTTCTGCGCTATGGATCCTCATGTTGATTACCCACTAGCCCGAACCCTGACCCTTCTTCTTAGCACGAACCTCGTCCGAGATTGCAGCTCAACGTCCGCCCCTTCGGCGAAGAAGCCGTAGTGCGTGTAGTGCGCATGTATGCGTGCGCACGCGTGTGTGTGTGTGTGGGTGCGCGTGTGTGTGCGTGTGCGTGTGTGTGTGTGTGCGTGTGAGTGTGCGTGTGTGAGTGCGTGTGAGTGTGTGCGTGTGTGAGTGCGTGTGCGAGTGCGTGCGTGTGCGCGTGTGCGCGTGTTTGCGCGTGTGTGCGTGTGCACGTGTGTGCGTGTGCGCGTGTGTGCGTGCGCGTGGTGCGTATGCGTGCGTCCGCGTGTGTGAGTGCGCGCGCGTGTGTGCGTGTGTGTGTGTGTGTGTGTGTGTGTGTGTGTGTGTGTGTGTGTGTGTGTGTGTGCGTGTGAGTGTGTGCGTGTGAGTGTGTGCGTGTGTGAGTGCGTGTGCGAGTGCGTGCGTGTGCGCGTGTGTGCGTGTGCGCGTGTGTGCGTGTGCGCGTGTGTGCGTGTGCGCGTGTGTGCGTGTGTGTGTGTGTGTGTGTGTGTGTGTGTGTGTGTGTGTGTGTGTGTGTGTGTGTGTGTGTGTGTGTGTGTGTGTGTGTGTGTGTGTGTGTGTGTGTGCGCGCTCGCGCGCGCGTGCCACAGCGTTCCTAGAAGCCTGTGGTGGGTGTGCTTCTGGGAACTTGCCAAATTCTACAGACTTCAGTAACGCGAAGGCCTACGGTTGCCCTCCGTGTAACAGCTATCGCCACATATATAACAAGAAAGCAAGCTTTTACCGATCTTTATGGACAACAACAAACGTATGTGTGATCAAAATAATCACGCAGAATTATTGTCAACAAATCACCACATTTTACAAATCCAGCCCCATGACACTGCCACCACCCCACAGTACCTTGTCGCCCTTATCCAGCGCCACATGGCGGCAATTACAGACAGGCTGCATTATTTCCCCCCACCCTCTCTCATGCTTTCACCCCACCTTTCCTCCTGATTGTAACACCTGTGGCGTGCCCAGATCCACACTTTTCCGCTGCCTTTGGGAATGTCCTTCCCCAAAGGCAGTACCCCCCATCCCCAATCCCACTCATTCTTCCTGGGAGGCTGCTTTACGGACCGCTCATCCCGCCGGCCAGAAATGGCTGGTGGATCGGGCTTTACGTGAAGCACAATCCCGTGGACTCCTGGACAGGTAGGGGACATCCCCTGGATGATTTTTTTTCTATGTGTAATAAAGTTGTTTCCATCCATCGTATTGTCACAAGATCTTGCTTGTGACAACGGACGATTTGAATCAATGGAAAGTTTTCGCCATTCGTGCTCCCAATGACGTGTCGCAAAGCAACAAACCTTGGTACTCAGCGCATTCCGACACGTGCTGTTGCAGCCAACAACGCAGCAGCCGCAGCCGAGCGCCATAGCCACTGAGCCACCGTGGCGGCACCTAGTATCACTATAATGGTCGCCATTATCATCATCACTTTCGCTATTTCTAGCCCTATCCCTAGCTCTAGCACTAACAATAATTAGCACTCTCAGTATCTATTCTTATCACTATCGCTACCACCACTATCATCCCATCAGCCTGGACCCATGCCAGCATGCGATTTATACCCAAACCGGGCAAACCCCTCACTCTTCAAAATTTGCGCCCAATCTTCTTAACGAGCTGTGTCGGCAAGCTCTTCGAGCATGTCATTCTCAATCGCCTGCAACCGTTTCTAGAAACAACAGGCTTTCTATCCAACGTTAAATTCGGCTTCCGCCCAAACATCTCGGCGCAAGACGTACTTCTTGCCCTTAAAGAGTCCCTCTTTTGCACCAGGCGCCGTACAGCCAGTACGCGAGCCATACTGGCCCTGGATATTCATAAGGCTTTCGACACAATAAGCCATGACCATATCCTCACGACATTAGCCACCACGGGATGCGGCACCCGCATATGGCAATATATTCGGGCCTTCCTTCAGGGACGCACGGCAGAACTCCACCTTGGGGATATTGCCTCCCAGCCTTTCCCCCTGCCTAACCGGGGTACCCCACAAGGGGCGGTTCTGTCACCTTTACTTTTTAACATTGCCCTAGCGCCACTCGCAAAGGCCCTTGCTGCTATCCCAGGGCTGCACACAGCCATATACGCAGATGATATAACCCTCCGGACAACGGGAGGATCCCTTGGAACAGCCCAGGATATCCTGCAATCTGCCATAGACATCACCACCACTCATTTAGCTAACACAGGCCTCCGTTGCTCTCCAAATAAATCGGAACTCCTGCAACTGAAGCCCCTCCCCAGTGACCCCCAGATCGAACTACACATGTACGGCAATCCAGTGCCCATTGTGCCTCAGGTGAAGATTCTCGGCCTTCTCATTAGCAACACACTCGATGCAACCACCACCCTTCAGCTCTTGCAAAAACAGACCAAACAGGTCGCTGCACTTATCAGGCGGGTGGCAGCACGCAGTCATGGGCTGTCTGAACGGGGGACCCTCAATATGACAAATGCACTAATCATTAGCCGCATTATATACCACCTCCCATACCACATACTCACTCAGCGACAAACACAACAGGCAGACATCCTAATACGCACGGCTGTCACCTCCGCCCTACGGCTTCCACGTACGGTTAGCACGAAACGTCTCCTGGCCACTGGTACCCACAATACAGTCACCGAATTAATAGAGGCTCAACGCACCAACCAATTAGTCCACCTGAGTCGCACAGAAACAGGACAACGCCTACTGCGACAGCTACGTCTCAATCCACCCATTCCCACCCCAACAAGTCCTACACCTTACATGATCTCTCTTCGTACTCAGGATCACATATATCAGAAGCCCCTACCACGCAATATGAGTGCCAGTCTCCATCACGGTAGGCGGCAGGCACGAGCGAGCTATTACACCAAAACATACAGCAACCGCTCCGATATCCTTTATGTCGACGGGGCACAAAATTCGAAACCAGGATATTTCACGGCAGTCGCAGCCTATGAAGACGGCACAGTGGGGGCCGCCGCCACTATCCGGACTAATTCGCCTGCAGAAGCGGAAGGAGCCGCCATCGCTCTTGCTTTGGCCCACTCCACCATTGACAAAAACGTAACCGAAATTTGCACAGATTCCCAGGCCGCGTACCGCCACTACCTAAAGGGCGTGGCGACGCCGGCAACACATCGTATTCTTGCCACAGTCACCTCTCTCGACCGAACGGTTACTCTGTCGTGGGTCCCTGGGCATGCCTCGATCCCCGGTAATGAGCGCGTTCATGCGCTGGCCCGAGTACTCTCCTCCCGGACCCCGGATGATCAGGCACCCAACCCTGCGAACGAGGCTACATCGGTCCTGTATACATATCATCAAATTACAACATTCTACAAACTCAGCCGCATGACACTGCCACCACCCCACAGTACCTTGTCGCCCTCATCCAGCGCCACATGGCGGCAATTACAGACAGGCTGTTTTATTTCCCCCCACCGTCTCTCATGCTTTCACCCCACCTTTCCTCCTGATTGTACCACCTGTGGCGTGCCAAGATCTATACTTTTCCACTACCTTTGGGAATGTCCTTCCCCAAAGGCAGTACCAATCCCACTCATTCTTCCTGGGAGACTGCTTTACGGACCGCTCAGCCCGCCGACCAGAAATGGCTAGTGGATCGGGCTTTACGTGAAGCGCAAGCCCGTGGACTCCTGGACCAGTAGGGGACCACCCTGGAAGATTTTTTATTTTTTTTGTGTAATAAAGTTGTTTCCATCCATCCATCATCATATATCTCTAGCACTAAACATCGCTATCGGCAGCTATCCTTATCAATATCACTACCATCACTATGACTACCATCACTGCCATCAACTGTTGCTTAATCAACTTCTTCGTATTATTTTAATGGCCGTACGACATATTATTTAAAGTTCGTGCGGACACTTTTCGCACAACTTCCGTTTTCAACTTCCGTCCACGCCACTAATGAGCCAAGAAAACCTTTCGCCTTGAAAGATGCCCGTGTGCTGTGCGATGTCGGTGCACGTTAAAGATCCCCAGGATATATAAATTGCTCCGACACTAACAATACTCACGGACTCTTAAACAACCTGCCGAAATTACATGAATGGCAGGATAGGTCGTCACGCGCTCCGTATACTCCTCGCAGCGAGCAACAGAATTAAAAACCAGGAAGAACAAAACGACAAGATCCCACACAAAATTGTGTGGGTACCGGGGCACACGGGGGTGGCAGGGAACGAAGAGGCCGACAGAATAGCTCGAGGATAGATTACTTTCCGAGCATCCGACGAGACCGCCGAACTCGCGCCAGCACCCAGGGAATATTCGGCCGTACTACAAAACTATAGAGGCAGAAGAATGCGATATCCCCCACCGCACAAATCTCTCAGCAGAGAGGAAGCTGTCACTTGGAGACAATTACAAACAGGATCTTTCCCAAACCTACATATACTAAACAAAATGCACCCTACGATATACACGGACAAATGTCCCTGGTGCGACGAAAAACCTACACTATACCACATCACATGGGCCTGCCAAAACATACACGTGGTCCCCAAAATACAAAACCCGAGTGCGGAGCAGTGGGAGACTCTGCTGTCCAGCGACCGCTGTGAAGACCAACAAGGTCTGGTGCAGCGAGCTCAACGGGCGGCAGTGGCCAGCGGAGCCCTGGACTGAGGGCAACCGACCACTGATTAGAGGCGGACGACTTCGACAGAGAAGGCTCCTGGGGGTAGAACCAAGACGTCTATGAAGATGCCCCCAAACCGCAGGAAAAACCATTAGTGTAAATAAAGTTTTCCCTTCCCTTCCTTCTGGAGCCCTCCACTACGGCACCTCTTTCCTCCTTCTTTCACTCTCTCCTTTATCCCTTCCCTTACGGCGCGTGTTCAGATGTCTGCCGAAATATGTGAGACAGATACTGCGTCATTTCCTTTTCTCAAAAACCAATTTTCGTTTACCAATGCTGAGCGCCGCTGCTCTTTCTCGAATTTGATTTAGGCATCAAATCCTGCCCGCTATCATTGCAAATCTATGCTACTTTTTTGGATAAACTCTCGTGTTCAATATTAACTTAAAGATTGACGCAGATCCTGAGATGTAACAATATTTTAAGAACCTGTGCTGGAATGCTCGAGAAGCTTTGAAAAAAAAAGCCTCTCTTCATTCAAGGGCCAGTGCACCTTGGAGCTTTCCCTGTGATGCCATGAACCACGTAGTCTACAGAAGCTCGGCCTGCTCGGCATTAATTCCTTTGCAGGATTTCCTCAACGATGGAGAGTCCTCCCCACGCGCGAACGCCTCTTATCATGGGGCCTTGTGCCCAACGCCTAGTGCGCGCAATGTGGAGCGCGAGAGACAGCGCGACACACTTTCTTTGAGTGTCGTGTTGCCCGGATAATGTGGTGGCAGGTGTATCGGATGTTTTCAGTTCGTGCCGGGCCAGGCATCCGGCAACCACGGGATTATTTTGGCAAACTAGTGTTTATGTGCGCTATGTTTGTTTTGTGGCGTCGCCGCTGTCTGGCCTAAGCCCGGCGTCAACCGGCGACGGCTATGTACCCCGCGTTGCAGAGCCTGCGTCTCCTCATCTGGCAATACCTGTCTGAAAGGCTTGCAGCGGATGGGGAGGCGCGGTTTCTGCGACGGTGGCACACACGCTTCTTTGTCGTGCACGAAGGTCGGCTGGTTATGCCGGCGCTGCGGTATTATCCGGGCCGACCCCCCCCCCCCCCCCTCTCTTTACCGACTATGCTGGTTTGTTCGAGGATGGTGGTGTATAATTTTAAAAGGGCCAATCACCCTGTGAAAGATCCTTGCCCCCCCCCCCGTGCTTCGTTGCTACGGGAGGCTGATTCTTCTTTGTCCAGTGTTCGTTCTATGCATTATAGGCTGTAATTTGTGATATGTACGGTGTGTTAAAATAAGGTCATGGTGTTTCTGGGTGGCCACCCACTTTGTATACATTTGTTTTGCCCTCAGTCATGAGTGTGTTTCCAATGTTTTGTTTGTTTGCACTGTTGAATAAACTTCCCTTTTATTCTCAACGAAGAGAGAGAGTAGTTTCCGCGTTGGGTTTTTTATTGATACTTCCTGGCAGTGCTGAAACGAAGGGTGGGGCTTGCGGTGTGGCGCGTTGCTGTGCCTTCCTTTGTTGTTGAGCTACATTGCCCACAGTCTCGCCGTTTCGCGTGCTCTTACACAACCATGCTGCGCATGCCCGAGGAGCAAGTGACGTCACTACGCACAGCAAACATGCCTCGGCCCGCGCGCGCGCTCGTCTTCCTTTCCTTAAAATGATCGGAGTGTAAAACGACAGCACCAATGCCATGAACACAATGAACGCCGGTGGCCAATGGCCTCTGCGCCGCGTTTCTGGCACAACCTTGTCAATGCCTGCAGCTCACATCTTTCTCTCATCCCCCCAAGTACCTATAAGCATGATTGGGGCGTCCACTGAGCGATGGAGCCATTATGCGCACTTCCTTTCCTTAGAATGATCGGTGTAAAACGTGGTTAATGTCAACGCCAATGTACACAACAAACGCCGACGGCCTGCGGCTTCAGCGCCACGTTTCCGGCGCAACGTTGTCAGCGCCAGCGCATGCAGCGCACATCTGTCACTACCGCCACTTCGCTTAAAGCATGCTTGAGGTGTCCACCGATCCAAGAGGGCAGTTATGCGCCTTCCCTCTGGTTCAGGTGTGCACCGATATGTGGACACCTCGCCCTCACCTCACGCTAAATATATCCTGGCATAGTAGAGCTAAGCCGCTGCCAAATTTATATACACCAGAAACCACGGAGATGTCGATGCGCAACCGCTACTGTGCATCAGGGGGGTAGAGAGAGAGGGGGAGACTGTCGGCAAGGCGATGGAGAGCGCGCGGCGGCGGCGGCGGCTCCGGAGGGATGGCATCACCAATGCCATGATAAGGAATCTGGATGACAATTCAATCAAAAGATTCACGGAATTTGTCAATAAACACTGGGAACAGGGGGCCCTCCCGGACGACTGGCGACATGCGGAAATAGTAATGATTCCGAAGTCCGGAAAGACTCCAAACCTGGAAAATCTTACACCCATTTCCTTAACATCATGCTGGGAAAAGTGTACGATAGAGTTGTGCATCAAAGGTTGCAGACCCACCTTGAGGACAACGAACTCATGCCGCACAAAATGTTTGGATTTCGAAAATACCTATCGACACAAGTCGTTCTCCTGCAGATCAAGGAGGAGGTGCTTACTACCGTCCCAAAATATGGAGAAAACATTTTGCTCGCTCTCGATCTTAAAGCGGCTTTCGACAACGTCAGTCACAGGGCTGTGCTGGAGAGGCTCAGCAAACTGGGTTCTGGGCAGAGAATATTCAACTATGTGAAAGCCTTTCTGACTAACCGAACCGCTACCATTGGAATAGGAGGCATCAGGACTGACACCTTCAACACCCCCGAAAAAGGAACACCGCAAGGTTCTGTGCAATCACCTATGCTTTTTAATATTGCAATGATTGGTTTAGCAAGGGCGCTCGAAGAAATTGAAGGAATCAGGCATGACATCTACGCAGATGATAACACAATCTGGGTGACAAGGGGATCCTTAGGAGAAAAACAAGAGCTTCTTCAGCGAGCAGCAGACACGGTCAACGCATACGCCCGACACTGTGGACTCGCATGCTCCCCTGAAAAATCCGAGGTTCTCAGAGTCTACAGACAAGGGTATGATCTGCAAAACTCCATAGATATCTACATAGGGGAAACGAAGGTTCCGGAAGTATCGAAAGTTAGGATCCTCGACATGTGGATCCAAAGCAACCGTCGTATTGATCACACGATCAGACAGCTAGCAAATACCACAGCACAGATCACCAGGATGATTGCAAGAATTTCCAACAGAAGAAGAGGTATGAAGGAGGAAGACACATGTAGGCTAGTACAGGCCCTCGTGGTTAGTAGGATCTTATACGGCGTCCCCTACCAAACACCGCTCGAGCAAGAAAAGAAGTTAGAGGCAATTCTTAAAAAGCATACAAATGCGCTCTCGGACTGCCGGTCAACACTTCGACGGCGAAATTCCTTAAACTGGACATAAACAACACAGTACAATAACATATCGAGGCCCACCTTCTCGCGCAGAAAATAAGACTGATGCTGTCCGAAACGGGCAGAAACAATCTGCGGTTGCTGGGTGGTGGTGAAAAACATTTATAATACAATAAATATTTACAGAGAGGTGATTGGGGTAGGCCCTAGTGGCCCTTTCCCCTAACAATACTAGGTGGAGCCCCTATTCCGGGGCCCCATTGGCAAGCAACGCCGCCCGCGTCCGGTGAACCAAGGCCTTTTGGGTCTTTAGGTCCTGACAGCCGAGCAGGGCCGCCTCCCAGTCCTCTCTGGTGGGGTTGGGGTTGGGGGGGATAGATGGGTTTGACTGACACGCCCAAACCATGTGGAAGGTGTCAGCCACCTCCCCACAGAACTGGCACGCGCCATCAAAGGATGTATTGAAATGTTTAAGCACCGCCGGGCACAGTACAGTGTTAGTAAGAATTTTGATGAGGAGGCGCTCGTCAGCGCGATCCAGACCCTTACAAGGGGCCGGGTAGCGCCGGTGCTCCTCCTTGTAGTAATCGGTGATTTGTTTGAATGTAATGGCCAGATTGTCTGATTGGGAGTACCCTTCCAAGGACAGGGAGATAGCCCGGGGAGAGAGTGCGCGGGCGGCCTGATCGGCCTGTTCGTTTCCCTGGAGTCCCTGGTGACCGGGGGCCCAAATCAGGTTGCGTGGAGTTGGATCTTCAGATCGACAGCTATATTCCAGTATGCGCCAGGCAAGCGGGGGAGCCCAGCCCAACTCGTAGTTCCGACAGGCCCCTCGCGAGTCGGTGATGATGTGTTTCGACTTGGGAGTAGTGAGAGCAAGAGCAATGGCAATCTCCTCCGCGTGTGTTGCGCTGTAGGCTTTGAAAGTGAGCCCGTTGACTGTGTTTGTGTTGTGTACGACTGCGGCCGTGTACCACACCCCGTGGTGTGGGCCGGCAACGTCCACGTAATACACATGTTGTTGGTTACCATAGTATCGCGCCAACGCTTCCGCGCGCGCCTGGCGACGACCGCTATGGTCTTCTCTGGACATGTTGCGGGGAAGGGGTCGGACCCGGAGGGCGCGTCTCCAGGGTGCTGGCACTCTCTCCCTTTCCTCAATATGGTAGTCATGTTTGATGTGTAGCCGGTCCAAGAGGCGGCGACCGGACGTGGTCTGTGCAAGACGCGTGTATTGGTTGACTAAGTGGGCCTCTCGAAGCTCCCGAAATGTGTTCACCACGCCCAAGGCCAGAAGTCGCTGGTTGGACGTGGTGACCGGGAGGTCGAGAGCCCGCTTGATGACTTTCCGGTGGATGACCTCCAGTTGGTCATCATCATGTTTGCGCAGGTGCAAGTAGGGGGTTGAGTAGAGGATTCTACTCGTTACGAAAGCATGGGCAAGCCGCAGTGCATCCTTGCTTCGTAATCCGCCCCGCTTGTTGGAGACCCGGCGGACCATGCGGCCCACCTGGTCTCCCACCGTGCGAAGTTTGGCTAGGGTGGTGTCGACTCTGCGTTGGTGGTGTATGAAGAGACCAAGGACGCGGATCTCCTTGGACTCCCGGATCGGTCCCGAGGGGAGACTGATGCAAAGCGGGGTTGTGTCCCGAAGGGAGGGACGTATGTGCACAAATTCTGATTTCGACGGGGCGCACTGGAGTCCGCAGTAGGCCGCGTAGTCGTCGACTAGGGTCGCCGCTGCTTGCAGGTAGGATTCCATGTGGCCCAGGTTACCTCGCGTGGCCCAGATTGTAATGTCATCCGCATAAAGAGCGTGATGTATCCCGGGCAAAGAGGACAATTGGGCATGAGGGATGCTTTGAAAGAAATCAATAGCACAGCGAGCGTTCCAAATAAAATCAGGAGGATCATTGAGATCAGACCGATTCCGAAAAACATGCATCCCGACATACATAAGGCGAGAAGAAAGGCAAGATCCGAATTCCAAGAAATGGTTATAACCGAAGGAGGATGATGTGAGGATGCGATCCAAAAATTTTGGCGCCGATCGTATGATTGGTTAATTAATTAGAGCCAAAAAAAGTCACCAAAAGTGGGCGTGGCTGGTCCGGAAGTGCCGCAAAATTTGAATCACCGGAAGTGCTGTGCCACGTGACACACCATGCGATGTACCATGTGATTACCCCAGGCGAGCGGAAAGGTGGGCGCAGCCAACGCGCGGCGCGAAATTTGAATGCCCGAAATGAATACCGAGGTGAAAGGGGGCTTTAAAGTTAATCGAATCAATAATAACAAATTATAGGCACGGCAGTAGTAAAGAAAGATGAGTTAAGGTGCATTAGAAATATTCAAGGTGAATTAATTACAAATTAAGGTGAATATTGATGGTATAATGTGGGTTATGTTACATTGGAACGAATTAAAATGTGAATTAGGGCAAATCAAATGTGAAATGATTATGACCTAAGTGTATTTAAATTAATCAATTCCGAATTAAATGAATCAAGTGGGAATTGAATGGAATAATCGTGGATTAATTGTGTCAAAGTTGTGATTTAAGTTAATTAAGCGTCAATTAAATGAATTAATTGTTAATTCAATGCAAACTAATTGTAGAGTAAGATGCGTTATCTGTGGTTTAAAGAGAATTATGTGATTCATTTGTCAGACGCGATGTCACAATCGTCATAAAGGTGAAGAGGAGCAACTAGAGGCAAAGAGGAGCAATAAGAGGCGGCGAGGAGGCGTCAGTGCCATCGCTTTACTATAGTGCTGTTTCCGCAGTGCCCTCTAACGTCTTTTGGAAGAAAAGTGTACTTCAAAATGTTTTTACCAATAGATCAACCTCCTGACGTCCTTAAAGGGCCCCTGCCCACCCCATAATCCCAAACACTCTCTACCTCACTTTGAGCGAGCCTCCTCTCCTTCCATTCCCTCCTCGAAATTTTTCTCTCCCGCTCCTCGTCGAGTAGGCTCGGCAAGGCAAAATCACCCCTTCCTTCTCCGGTGTAAGCCGGAGGCGTGGTGTCTGTGGAGTGCGTCACAGGGCGACGTCATGGCCCCGCCTTCAATAGAATTCTTTTCTTGGTTTTTGCATTTTCTCCGCACACTCAACGATAGAGAGGCGCGACCGGCTCGACCACCTAGACTTGTTAGCGAGCGCATCCTTTCTTACATCTGTTTGTCATTCCCAGTTAACGAGCCACCTTTTCATTTTCTTTTAGGCCTCCCCACCGTTTCACGAGCGGAGGGGCGGAAGTCGGTTGTGTTCGAAACACACGGCGAAGCGCGGACCCGGCAACCGCCCGTTTGCTTTTCTCCATGCGTTTTTGTGTTCTGTGTGTTTCTGTCTTTTCTCCGCTCCAAAGCATATGTCATTCATTGGAGTCAAGGCGTACGCAAGATGCACGAAAGATAAGCGGTGTGTGTGCGGAGCGGTCAAGTGGGCGAGCGAGGGAAAGGCTCTGCTGCACTAGTAATTAAAACCTTGTTTTGGAGGGCTTGCATAGAAGAAAAAAATCTGAGAAGGGAGCGCGTACGCAGAGCGTCTCGTGAGGTGATCACGGCGGGGGGAGGGGGGGGGGCGAACCAACTCCCTCAGTTTTACTATTTTTTACTTTTTATGGCTAGGGTTCAAGGCTGTCGCCGCACGCTCCCTCCGCAGTTTTTTTTTTTGTTCCTTCATGCGGGTTTGTAGGCATGAGCCAGAACAGAAGGCGCTACGGAAAGCCTTGTGCAGACGACGCGACGCCAAGGCTACGCCCAACCTTCTCCCGTCAGTCAGAACGATGCACCAATGGAGTGCCTTTAGCGAAAGTAGCCCCCCTTGACGCCAGCGGGGTTCAGAGTAGTGGGCCGGGCCCGTTTTTGTTGAAGGAAAGAACGAGCGGGCTTTGATTTGAATTTTCGCAGCTTTTCGGGGCGCGCATGGCTCTAGTATTTTGCAGAGGTTATCTTCGATGCCTCATCTATGCAGTGGGCTTGTTTTTCAAAATTGTCCGGACCCTGGGCAGTGGACCATCGCCACCGGCCGTGCTGCCAGTGTTATGGACCTCAGGAACATAAACACTTGAGTGCAGTGGGGTCGTGCGGGGACCCTGGGGCGTGCCCCGAATTCCTTTGTAAATAAAGTTTTCTCTCTCTCTCTCTTAAGGACGGGTCGCCATCGCTTTGAACCGAATGCCGCTTCAGTGTAGGCTCAGAGTGTGCTGCGCCAGAAATTTGTGCGAAACCAGCCGGTGATGACATCTGTACTGCTTTTTTTTTTCTTTTACAGCTTTTGGAAGCTATGTTCTGCCACGGCCGGTCTCGACGCGCGCGCTTTCTCGCTCACTCCTTACGGCCTGAGCAGGCGCCGAGAGAACAAAGCATTTTTTTCTGCGCTGCCCCACCGCTGATGTCCGCGAGAGGGCGCTGCGAGCCGACCCTTCCTGCGGCTGCGCCAGAGCCAGTTTTAAGCAGTCGGCGCGCACGAGTCCATTTTTTCACGTGTTGGTTTTGTCGCTGTGCTTAGCTCGTGAACGAAAGGTTTGCCATGTTCCTCATGCTTCGTGCGTCTTGCTGGCAGGGTCATGTTTCTCAGGAAGTTTTCTGCATCGGACTTTTCATGGATATTCGTCTCAGAAACTTGTGAAGTGAAGCTGCGCATATGGTGTACTTCTGTGTCATTGCACTTAAACGTGTGTACGAAAGGTATGCCGCGTGATGTCATTTATATGCCTGCCTCATGCTTCGCGCGCCTTGCTAGCGTGCTTGTGACGACGAACAACACTAGCAGTCCTCTGTACAGATTTCGGCGTTGTCAAGAGAATCGTGAAGTTCACTATCCAAAGCCGGAGTTTCTAGCTATCCTGGAAATGATTTCGGCGTTTTTTTCTTTTTGTTTTGAAAAGGCGTCCAAATATCTCCCACGATCTAAAATTTCTCGAAGCCTTGTAACTAATCGTTGAACCACATCTAGAAGATTCACCCTTCCTATGCTACCCGGAAGGGGTTGACAGAAGCCACACTAAATGCTTAGTACACCTCATTTCTGAGAAGTTTCTCCGAATTATGCTCGTCAACTACACAAAGAAATTGACAAACCAAAATGACAAGCCATCTCGTTTCATCCACAAGTCAACTCGAAAGCATTTAAGGCTACAACTGCCATCCCTTGAACTGTGAGGCGCACGACAATGTTGTATACTTCATTACAAGCAGTGCCTGTTATTCGTTTCAGTTCTTTTAAATATCTGAAACGATATCGGAGTTGCAAAGAGCAAGGGATCTCTCTGATCTGGTGTGTTTCGCGCAGTGAGAACAGATGGCCCAGATACTTCGAATGTTTTCAAACGGAAAGTGCTATTATTTTCTTCATACATTTCCAAGTATTGACAGAGGCTGTGCCAGCTCTGAAGATGAAAATAAATGTTTTCCTAAGCATGGACCCGCCGCGGTGGCACAGTAGTTACGGCGCTCGGATGCTGGCCCGAAAGACGCGGGTTCGATCCCGGCCGCGGCGGCTGAATCTTGATGGAAGCGAAATTCTAGAGGAACGTGTGCTGTGCGATGTCAGTGCACGTTAAAGATCCCCAGGTGGTCGGAATTTCCGGAACCCTTCATTCACTACGACGTCCCTCGTAGCCTGAGTCGCTTCGGGACGTTAAGCCCGAATAAATCAAATCAAATCCTAACCATGGCTTCGCTCTGTAATATCTTGCCTCACTTTTATTCCTGTTAGTCGCAAATGATACAGTCCTATCGGCTAATACTATGCTCCATCATTACATGCCGACTTCAATGTTTTGAGATCCATCTACTAGTTCCCTGCTTTGCGTGCCGATAGCAGTGGTTGCATAAGATATGGTTGTCAAGTTCTTGTTCAATGCTCGGAGCAGCCATTCAGCAATATGTGCAATGTAACGGAACCAGCGCCCGCGGAGGCAACGTCGAGTGTACATTTCAGCGGCTCCCTTCGAGCTGAGAGGGTTGGCTCGCAGCGCCCCCGGAGAGTTGCGGCGATAGGTAGCAACTGCCCCTCATGCACAGGCCGTACGAAAGAGCGCGCGCGTCGAGACCGGCCGTGGTTCTGCGTGAGACGGGTCTCTTTGTGCTTAGAAGGCGGTCTATCTATACAGGCGATCTTTTGTAGTTCTTTATGCAATTATGGCAGTCTGATATCAATCAAAAAGTAGATATGAGAATAAACCTTCCCCACCTCACAGAAAGTTAAAGGGACTATGCAATGAATTAAAAGTCACTTGTAAATGTTTTAAATGCTTAGAAACAATTCTAAGAAGCATTCACACCAAGTATAAGTCTTCGGAACTGACCCGGCAATTTATTATAAATTTTGAAATACCGCGTTTTTTTTTTATTCGTGGGCTGATTAGTGTCTTCGCAGTGACCTTCTTCGAAACCGAAATCGGGAAAATAGACGTCACTAGTCTCGTGACGTCGGCAGACCACCACACTTTGTCGTTTGCTGGAGCAACGGCGGCCACGACGTCACGGGCACGCTTCCGGTTGCCGTGAAAATCGTCTGCTCGTGCCGCCGTGCGACCCCCTCGGGCAAACGCGAGCCAGGGCATTGCCTTCACGCATATGTTTTCAATTTAGCTCTGCCGCCTCTTTCTGTCGGAACTTCGGAAACCACTCGCAGTAACAAGAAAAGAAATCCGACGTGCGCCGTGATCCAGGAAGGCGAAGAGAGTCCGGGGAGCGTGTTTATTTTTCAGCGCAAGCCCAGCCAGGCCACTGCTCATTGGCTCGCTGAACTCTGCACGTCACTTCCGCTCCGATTAGTACGCAAGCATTAAAAGTAAATGGCTGTTCTAAAGAACTATCTACGGAAACGTTTCATATGCATGTAAAATATAATGAATCTTTGAGAAACTAGATTTGAACGTTTAGTTTGGTCACGTGACTAGACTGCACTCACGTGACATGACGTCACTTTTGTCAACAGTCAAAATGGCCGCTTTAAAGGTCGTCGCGGCTGGTCGCGGTGTCTTCGGGCAGTTGTAAGCAAGTGATTCCAAGACCAGTGCAAGCCGCCTAGTTGGATCCAGGATACTTGCCCCTGAATGGTTAAAGTGCGCCGATTCCAAGGTGCTATGTAGGCCGCGCGGTTGGATGCTATATATGCGTATTGCATTGGTTTTCGAACCGACGTAGGACCTATGCGGTGGCGATGTCACGAAGCGTTTGCGGCCGTGTTGCAAGCGTTTCTAATTCCTGTGAGGATCACCACGGACAGCGACGATCAACAGCTGCTCACCTTGGAGAAAGGAGGCTGCTCATGGTGAATTTCCTGTGCGTGCATAAGCTACACAGCACAGTGACAGTGTCCGAGAAGTGAAAGTGGTTGCGGTCGGAGCTAGTGCTTCTCCGCCGAGGCAGAGAAGTGCGCACGTGCGAAGGCTCACTACGCACGCAGTGTTTTCCGAATGCTGAAATGAACTTGGCGTTGTGCAGCTAATCGTACTGGTTACAGTGATCGCGACCGAAGCGAGCGTTGTTATACGCATCTCTTTTGCAATGACTGTCAGCAGGGAGGAAGCCTGTTTACATATTACAGTGACAACTACTGTGCACTGCTAGGGAAACGCTCGTCCCATCCTGTCTCTTCTCTCCTGATCGTCCTTTTTGCGCCTTCCCTTCGCCAGTATTTTTTTTTCTATCAAAAATGCAAAACCACTGCTGTGTGCTATTTTGAATCGCTCACTAATAATTTAAAATATATAACCTTGCTATTTGAAAAATGTGATTTTGTAATTATGACGGTTGTTAGCAGCTTGTACTGCAGCCTGGCTTGTTCCACTCAGTGTGTTCGGCCCGATAGAGGATTCGTGTGCACAGTGTGCAAGTTAGCCTGAATGCAACTACTGTGCGCATATATTTATTTATTTGGAACACTGCCAGCCTCTGGCTAAAACTTTAGCAGAGGGGCATTACATGTATCATAGTAAAGGATAGCATTTCTAAAAGCGGCTGTGCAAACGACATATTTATACGCCGTGATATTGCTTGAAATAGAGGAAAGTTCTCGATGACCACATTATGCATAATAGAGCATTTTATTGGTTTGCCCAAGTGAACGAGTCAGTAGGCACTTTATTAGATCAATTTATTTTGATATTTATTATACCTCAACGGTCCTAAGTAGCAATACCTGAGCGGTGAACTTTGACATGATGAGGCAAGTAGGAGCTTGATGAGTTCGCAATGTACTAATAAGGGAATAATTACTCATTAGTATCCAAGCGCAGCCATGCAGCTGCAAAGAAAAGCTTTGTAGCTCTTTTTGTAGCCGTATGGCCATGCTTGGGTGGATGCCAATGAGTAATGACTACCTTATTAGAAATCATTTCAACTTTGAGGGAGTCGCCTAAAATATTTGACTAACACCGCTCCCATTTCGAGCTCACCCCATCATATGCTAGCCATACAGTTCGCGCACTTGGTAGGGCAACTGCCCCGGTGAGGCAGTATACCCGGGTTCGAACCCTAGACTAGGGTAACTTTTCCTCTAACTACAAAGTTTCTGTGGAACCTGAGTAGCTTTCTTTTGTAGCCGTATGGCTACGGTTGGGTGGGTGATAATGAACAATTACTTCCTTATTGCAAACGTTCTCCACACTGGGGGATCCCTCAAAAATATTGAACTTACATTGTCATTAACTGCATGGATTTCTACAGTGACCAGTTCGAAGGACAATAGGTTAGTAAGCGTAGCCTTGCGAGATGGAAGATCATTCTAGCCTTTCGTGGCAAAAACAAAATTGAATCTTGAAATGCAATGGCATAAGCTAAGGGAGGGACAGTGCTTGTGCAGCTAGTGCAGAAGGAACCATGAGCAGGAAAAGATTAGTTGGTTATGTGACAGTAAAGAGCAAAAAAAACCCCGCAGTTTCTGCATGAGACAAAGAAATTAGAAGATTCATCTTTAGTGCTGTGACGCTGGAGCTTCTACAATAGTCTGAGAGAATAAAACAAGCAGCTCAGTTCTGAATTCATCCCAGGATCTGAGAAAAATTAGATTTGTGCCATGTGGCATAACAATATTCTGCTGATGCTGCACAGGAGATTTGAATGCAAGCAACATGGAAGACGGTGACACTAAGGACATGCTATGGTGTAAATATCCTGGGCTGTGGGTAGTTGTATAAGGAAGGATTGTTAGGTGAGACCATGTTACATTGTCAGCGAGTTCGAGTATCCACTGAGATATGTGACATTTACTACGTCATTTCCGTTCCTCAAAAACCAATTTTTTTTTCAGTATGCAGTGAATATGTCTTTCTCAGTAAGGCCTTATAAGTAGGCAAGATGTAGTTATCCTGAAAGTAAAAAACGTTGGTGCATTCTTAATAACATTAGCAAACAGGCTAGTCGAGATCATCCGAAATATTGTTCTGAGAATTGAAATACTGTTATTGATTGCAGAGGGCAGACTCCATTGTTGTCAATGAAGGCATGTTAGGAAACACTGAAAGGAAGGTCATATTGTATTTAATAAAACCTCGGGCCCAAGGGCAATGCCTTGGGGACGCCCGAGATTGCAGGAAAAAAGCAGGACGCGTAAGAATTAGTATGGGAATTCTGTCGACGGCTGGCTGTTAAAGCTTGGAATCAGTTTAGAGCAATTGGATCCAAGTTATAGCATGAGAAAATACACCTTATTTATATAAATGAGGGATTTTATCACACGCTCTTTCAAAGCCCAGAAAAAAAGCGTTAAGGGGGATGTTGCCGTTCAGGGAGAATGAGAGCAAGTTGGCTATCGCAGGAACGCTTTCTAAAGCCTTGCCAATTTGGATGAAACAACTTAATCGGCCAAAACATTATAGCACCACAAGAGTATAAAATATGTTTACAATTGGGTGCACATACCAACGGCACAAATAGGGTCATAGGTGCTGAATGATGACTGGCAAGACACATACAGGGGCCAAGCTATGATGAGACATGCAGAAGATATATGTACACACTGTGTCCTGTCCTGCTGTTGCATTCTCCAGGTTTCACAGGGCTTAAGTGTGCTGTCGGGTGAACTGCTGGAAAGACAGCATGTCGACGAGCTACTAAGGGCGAGAATGACAGAACAAGAATTTCTACTGGGTGCGGCGGTGGTGGTGTTCTTTCCTGTTGTCTTTGTTCCTTGCAGTTTCACTAGCTCCACAGGCCTTGTTCTCCTATCCGCTGTTTCAAAGTGGTGTCAGGTAAAGCCAACTGTTATTCCACAACCACCAAACTGCTGTGCCATACAACATTCTTTTAATCAGCTTTCATAATTTGCAATGGCAAATTTACTTCATAAGTCGTCTAGGCAAATAACACAGCTGAATAACTTGTGTCATCATCAGGACTAAAAATAACTATAATTTCATTTATAAGGTCATGCCTCGTTAATACAGACCCCATTACTATGGATTCAAATTATGGACAGTATTTCTGGGGGTAAAACTTTTTCAATGCACTCACACCTCGATAACATGGAAACTCGCTCATAACACAGTGGACAGAGTGCAAATGAATACAGCCCTTTGTCGCATAATTGTGCAGAGTGCAAACACTGTTAAGACTTCTTGAATTTGAGTAGATAAGTCAGCACAGCCTGAATCATATGCTTTTGTTACACACTGTAATTGCCATCATACTGCTTGTCGCACTGTGTGCAGAGAGTTTTGTGTTAACCCATGAACTGCCAGGCCCAGCAACTCCTCCTGCTCACACACTTTCTGGATGCCAAAGCACTTATTTTTCTGGTGTCAAAAGCATTGTCAGTGCTCGGCGACTCACATCATGGCTCAGATTACTCAATGCACAAAATAAATTAAGCTGCTTAACAATAAAGAACAGAGTCGCAAGCTTACATTATAACCTTTCCGCAGCCCACAATGCTTAGCACTTTTTAAACGGAGTGCACCATGTTGTTACAACCTAAACCGAGAACTACTACTCTGGCTCAGCCCACCATCATGCAGAGAAGTTTGTGATGTCGCCAATTCTAAACGCAAATATTTTTGCAGACATAGGTCCACATAGCAGGCAGGAAATAAAAAAAAACGACGCTCCACAAGAGACCACTGCACTACACACCGATGTTTTCGCACATCCTAACCCGAGCATCCGTAATCACACAATGTACTGTATGAAGCAGCAACACGCCGAAGAATGGCGACGCTGTGGTTGTCGCGGAAGAAAACAGTTCGACGGCTGCGCAGCCAAGATCGCGTCACGTCGCACACAGCAGTTTCGAAGCACAGTATCCACAGGAAGCGCGATCAAAATCGGTGATAGATACGTAACAGAAACAACGTCGTATAACAACGCTCGCTTCGGTCGCAATCACTGCAACCAGTACGATTAGCTGCACAACGCCAAGTTCATTTCAGCATTCGGAAAACACTGCGTGCGTAGTGAGCCTTCGCACGTGCGCACTTCTCTGCCTCGGCGGAGAAGCACTAGCTCCGACCGCAACCACTTTCACTTCTCGGACACTGTCACTGTGCTGTGTAGCTTATGCACGCACAGGAAATTCACCATGAGCAGCCTCCTTTCTCCAAGGTGAGCAGCTGTTGATCGTCGCTGTCCGTGGTGATCCTCACAGGAATTAGAAACGCTTGCAACACGGCCGCAAACGCTTCGTGACATCGCCACCGCATAGGTCCTACGTCGGTTCGAAAACCAATGCAATACGCATATCTAGCATCCAACCGCGCGGCTTACATAGCACCTTGGAATCGGCGCACTTTAACCATTCAGAGGCAAGTATCCTGGATCCAACTAGGCGGCTTGCACTGGTCTTGGAATCACTTGCTTACAACTGCCCGAAGACACCGTGACTGCCGCGACCAGCCGCAACGACCTTTCAAGCGGCCATTCTGACTGTTGACAAAAGTGACGTCATGTCACGTGATCACACTCTTGGGCGTCGTCTGCATGCCGCCCGCCACCACTAGTCACGTGACCAAACTAAACTTTGAAATTTAGTTTCTCAAAGATTCATTATATTTTGTATGCATAAGAAATGTTTGTATAGATACTTCTTTAGAACAGCCATTTACTTTTAGTGCTTGCGTACTAATTAAAGCGGAAGTGACGTGAACAGTAGAGCGAGCCAATGAGCACTGGCCTGGCTGGGCTTGCGCTGAAAAAAAAACACGCGTCCGGGGAGGCGCTGCCGACGCTGCTGCTGGGGTGCTGGGTACGACAACCGGAAGTCGCAAACCGAACGTCAGCGAATTACGTATTCATAGGCGGGGCCCAGTCCCAGAGCTTTTTTCTTTGTTTTTTCTTGGTGCTCCGCGCGTACGAATTGGGGGTGAGAGGAGTAGCGTGATTTTTAATCGCCTATAACTTCATTGTTATTGATGCTAGCTGAAAAATTCATGCGCCGGGGTGACAAGTGATGGAATGCCTACCTCTCACCTGCTTTACGTAATCGCAATTAATTTACTGCATAGTCCCTTTAAGGCTTTCGCCTCACCGCACTTTAAGCCAACAAAGTGCCCCCTGAATTTTTCTTATCCTAAATTGGCACTGATAAACAGTATGCCAACAACATTAGGTTCAGCAGTTGGTCCCGTCGTTTGAGACCTACCCGTGAAACATGCGCTCATAAATAGTCCAGGTGAGCCCTTGTTCATCACCAGACCCTTGGACGACCTGGTTGATCCCTGGTCGGAACCTCGGGTATGGGAGGCAGCTGAACCTGGGGGAAGGGGAGGAGAACACCCGGGGTTCTCATGTGGCCCAGGTTGGCTGCCATTGGGATGGAGGGCCATGGCCGGACATACCGCAATCTTCGCTGCATAACGCAAGATGCGATCTCCGTAGGCATGGTTACCTCCTCCTAATCCTTGATTTTAGCGGTGGTCCGGCTGCACGGTTCCTTTGCATAAGCCGTACGGCAGCTTTTCTGTGGTACGAAGTGTGCCATCACCTATCTGCCTGCGCCCTTGTACGTGTCTACTTTTTTTATTGGTGATTCAGAAAGAAGAGCTAGACAAAACTCTATCTTCGGCTGGCTCCAGACCCTGTAAAATAGGCGCAAAGAGAAGACCACGGATTTTTAAAACTTTGTGTTTTTCTTTCGTCTGCAGCATATTTTCAAGCATTTAACTTCTCATGCCTGCAGAAAATGTTTAATGAGGCATCTTTCGAACGTTTTCAGCTATGTAATGTTAAATAGGCGCGTTCAATGCACACCTGCAACGAATACGAAGTTCAAGTATTCATTGCAACAACCCTAATGTATTGCATTTCTGTACCATTTTTGTATATGATTTAGTGCGTATTATTATTTTATTATCTTTATATATTTACAAGAACTGTTTATGATGCGTCTGTTGTGTAAGTGATGGCAAAGACAGCCTTTTTTTTGTTGTATAATGCAACACCGCTCCTGCTGCTGTACCCAGGCGAGGACAAGACCCAGTCACGAGGTTTAGCACCTCCTTTTGTCTTGCCTCGTGGGCAATACGTGTATGTTGCCCGAAGGAGACATAAACAAAAAAAAAGTTCTGGCCGTTTTCATGATGACTCAGTGTTACAAGCAATTGCATACCACTCTACACAGTGCTTTGAACATGACATTCTGTAAGGCTTGCGGCTAGGCCCACTTACTGCTTGTCACTTCGTCATCTTCTTAGTCTTCTGGGGAAGAGTTGTTTCTCTTTTAACTTAATTATGCAGGTAAGAACGACAAAATTAGAATTAGATTACCACGTGAAACTGAACAGTAAAGAGACATGTAGTGAATGACTGGAAGCTTATGCTCCCACTCACACTGACGAATTTCTTGAGGGATAAAGAGAGAAAGAAACGCTACGGTTTCGGATTTGACAGTGAATTATTAATGTGTCACCACTACAAGCGTCTTGGCAAGAGGAAAAGGCGACCGCCGTCTGCGAGTAGCCAGTGGACGCTGGAGACCTCCCCACCGGGCTACGAACGAACTTAGTGTAGTGCCTCAGTGCGCTAGTATAGTACATTAGTATATTACATTACTTAATAAACTACCTTAGCATACTAGTATACCTACAAGTATCTGGACAAACTTAGTATACTACCTCGGATATGACGAAGCTCAGTATGCCACCATGCGTATAACGGTCTTTCATCCATTAACCTCGGTCATAACTATACTTCGTCTGTTAACCTCTGACATAACGAACCTTAAGATGCTCCCTCCGATATAACGAATACTCGTGTTTTAACCTCGGATACAACAAACTTTCGTCTGAATCTTTGTTTTTTTTTCTGTTGCGCATCAAGCATGACGAACATTCAGTCACGCTATTCACGCTGTTCAGGAACTGATTAAAGAAGTTCCCTGGTCAACAAATTAAAAACTGCATCCTCAAGGAAATTCTTACTCTTTGAGGCTTACATTTCTGAATATCCATTTTTTTCACTCACACCTTGGGTTTTTCAGACATGTTCATGTCCTTGCATCGTTAATTATCTCGTCGCATTTTGTTCTTGTTCTTTTTCGTTAAGGGAGAATCAGAAAAGGAGGTCCTTGTTCTGTACCCTATTTCGGTTCTTCATATGTGTTCGTAGACTTCGTGATTTTTGAGCAGCAGTAGAATGACTTTGACATATCCCCAGTTCACCTCGCGAGATGGGGCTTCCAGGCAACGTCAGCGAACGGGGGAGCATCCAAAATTGCGAGGACACTTTGGCAACTAAAGTGTGTGGGTTTCTAAGTGGACACAGGCCACCACCCACCGCGGGTTCGAGCTTCGCGCGAGCCAAGGGCCCCGATCAGCCGTCACCACACACACACTGGGACACCGATGCGGTGCACTCAACCTCCGCTGGGAGGAGAGCGATTCGCCGCAAAGAAATAGGCCTCCAAGTTCACAAAGGAGACGTTTATTCACGTCGTCCTTCAGCAGTACACACACACTCAATCGTCACCCCGTCCCGGGGGCGCGCGAGGAGCAAGGCTCCGCTGCGCGCACGAAGCGACTCGAGTAATGCGCACCGCTAGCACGCCGCTGCAGGAGAATGTCCCCGCGGCAGTGCTGTGATCTCTCTCTCGTGTCGACCGTTGGGCCGGTTGCGAGAGAGAGTGGGCATTCAACGCAAGGTACGCCTGTCAGAGGTCGCTGGACCCCGCTGGACAGGCTCGAGCCGCTGCAGGTCAGAGGACACGTGCGGGCGAGCTCGAGTAAGCACTGGTCCGAACGGCAAAGGCCGGCACGGACAAAACAGTAGCGTACGCACCTTACGCTGTCTCGGAGGGATCTCCCTCTGGGCCCCGCTCGGACGGTCGCGGGATGCGCGGCCGCCAAAACGGGTCCTGGATTCCCGCCAAAAGGCGCCAATGGCAAAGGCCCTTGGGGAGCCGGGGCGGAGCTGTGGCTAAATGACAGTGATTAGTCACCCAGCCGCCTCTCCACCGCCTGAGGCGGGAGCAAGGGAAAGAGGAGAAACGACGCGGTAGGCCGGCACAGCGCGCAAAGGCGACGGCGGAAAGCCAGATTCCCACAAGTGTTGAGAGGCGAAAGCCGAGCACACTATGCCGTGAGGATTTCCGGTGGATGTGACGTCACACCGTTCCCGTGGCTATATCGATACCCAAATTGTGCATCTTTCGAGGATCTTTAGTGTTAGTCTTGCTTAATTACACATTTTTACATCTAATTTGACTACAACCCCTTTTATGTTTGTTTTTATGTTTGTTCTTTTTATTGTTATCCATGTTCTCATCATCGCCGTTGTAAATCAATATGTCCCCCCCTTATGTAATGACTTCGGGCCTTTAAGGAAACAATGAATGAAACGAAATTTCACATAAATCCGACGTCATTCCGACCCTTCTGTGAGAATTTTCACTATGCCGTGACGACTTCCGGTGGACGTGACGTCACACCGTCCCGTGGCTATGTCGACGTCCGCGCTATTTCGACGCAATTTCAACATTTTTGCCTATAATAAATTAACTAATTAATCTACATCATCAAACTTGTCTTCGAGGTTCATTTTTTCCTCCTTTATCTCACGCAACTATTCCTTTTTGCTATCTTTTTTAGTTCCCGATGTTAACGCATGTGACACGCTTTGTTAACGGACTACGGTATCAGCCTATAAAGGGACTATGCAAGGAATTAAAAGTCATTTGCAAATGTCTTCAATGCTTAGAAGTGATGCTAAGAAGCATTCACACCAAGTATGAGTCTTCGGAACTGAGCCGGCAATTTATTATGAATTTTTAGAAACCGAAATCGGGAAAATAGACGTCACTTGTTCCGTGACGTCGGCAGGCCACCAGACGTTGTCATTTGCTGGAGCCACGGCAGCCACAACGTCACGAGCACGCTTCCGGTAGCCGTGAAAATCGTCTGCTCGTGCCGCCGCGCGACCCCCTCGGGCAAGCGCGAGCCAGGGCATTGCCCTCGCGCATATGTTTTCAATTCACCTCTGCCGCCTCTTTCTGTCGGGTGTTCGGAAACCACTCGCAGTGCCTTTGTCGCAGTGACAAGCAAAGAAATCCGACGTGCGCCGCGATCCAGGAAGGCGAAGAGAGTCCGGAGAGGCGCTGCCGACGCTCCTGCGGGCGTGTTGGGTACGACACCCGGAAGTCGCAAACCGAACGTCAGCGAATGACGTATTCATGGGCGGGGCCCAGTCCCAGAGCTGTTTTCTTTGTTTTTTCTTGGTGCTCCGCGCGTACGAGTAGAGGAGGGAGAGGAGGAACATAATTTTTTATCGCCTATAACTTCGTTGTTATTGATGCTAGCTCAAAACTTCTTGCGCCGGGGTGACGAGTGATGGAATGCCTATCTCTCATCTGCTTTACGTAATCGCTATTAATTTACTGCATAATCCCTTTAAGGCTTTCCCCTCACCGCACTTTAGGTCAGCAAAGTGCCCCCCTGAATTTTTGCTTAATCCTAAATTCGCACAGATAAAGACCAACAACATTAGTTTCAGCAGTTCGTCCCGTCGTTTGAGACCTGCCCGCTAAACATGCGCTCATAAATAGTCCAGGTGAGCCCTTGTTCATCACCAGACCCTTGGACGACCTGGTTGATCCCTGGTCGGAACCTCGGGTATGGGAGGCAGCTGAACCTGAGGGAAGGGGAGGAGAACACCCGGGTTCTCATGTGGCCCAGGTTGGCTGCCATTGGGATGGAGGGCCGTGACCGGACATACCGCAATCTTCGCTGCATAACGCAAGATGCGATCTCCGCAGGCATGGTACCTCCTCCCAATCCTTCATTTTAGCGGTGGTCCGGCTGCACGGTTCCTTTGCATAAGCCGTACGGAAGCTTTTCTATGATACAAAGTGTGCCCCCACCTATCTTCCTGCGCCCTTGTACGTGTCTAAAAGCAGTACTTTCTTTATTTGTGATTCAGAAAACAGAGGTAGACAAAACTCTATCTGTGGCTGGCTTCAGATCCGGTAAAATAGGCGCAATGAGGAGACCACGGTTTTTTAAACTTATATGCATTTTTCTTTACTCTGCAGCATATTTTCAAGCAGTTAACTTCTCATGCCTGCAGAAAATTTTAAACGAGGCATTTTTCGAACGTTTTGAGCCATGTAATGTTAAATAAGCGCCGCTAAATGCACATTCTTACTTACTAATACACTTGCACACTTGCAATGAATACGAAGTTCAAGTTCCGTCCGTTCTCATGATGACTAAGTGTTGCCAGCAAGTGCATACCACTCTACACAGTGCTTTGAACATGACAATCTATAAGGCTTGCGGCTAGGCCCACTTACTGCTTGTCTCTTCGTCACCTTCGTAGCTTTCTGGGGAAGGGTTGTTTCTCTTTTAACTTAAATAATATGCAGGTAAAAATGACAGAATTAGTCTTTACATTACCACGTCAAACTGAACAGTAAAGTGACATGTAGTGAATGACTGGAAGCGCATGCTCCCACTCACACTGAAGAATTTCTTGAGGGAGAAAGAGAGAAAGAAGCGCTATGGTTTCGGATTTGAACGTGGATTATTAATGTGTTACCACTACAAGCGTCTTGGCAAGAGGAAAAGGCGACCGCCGTCTGCGAGTAGCCAGTGGCCGCTGGAGACTTCGCCACCGGGCTACGAACACACTTAGTATAGTGCCTCAGTGCGCTAGTACAGCACCTTAGTATATTACCCTACTTATGTCCGAGGAGGTTAACGGATGAAAGACCGTTACACGCTTGGTGGCATACTGAGCTTCGTCATATCCGAGGTAGTATGCTATGTTCCTCCAGATACTTGTAAGTATACTAGTATGCTATGGTAGTTTACTAAGTAAGGTTGGTTTATGGTTGGTTTATTGGGTTTAACGTCCCAAAGCGACTAAGGCTATGAGAGACGCCGTAGTGGAGGGCTCCGGAAATTTCGACCACGTGGGGTTAAGGAGCCCTCCACTACGGCGTTTCTCATAGCCTTAGTCGCTTTGGGACGTTAAACCCCATAAACCAACCTTGATGACGAAGCTCAATATGCCACCAAGCGTATAACGGTCTTTCATCCGTTAACCTCGGACATAACTATCCTTCGTCTGTTACCCTCTGACATAACGAACCTTAGGATGCTCCCTCGGTTATAACGAATATTCGTGTTTTAACCTCGGATATAATGGAATGTCGACTGTATCTTTGTTTTTTTTTTATTTCTGTTGCGCATCATACGTGACGAACGTTCATTCACGCTATTCATGCTACTCATGAGCTGATTAAAGAAGTTCCCTGGTCAACAAATGAAACATTGCATCCGCCAGGAAATTCTTACTCTTTGAGGCTTGCATTTCTCAATATCTATTTCTTCACTCGCACCTTGTGTTTTTCAGACATGTTCATGTCCTCGCGTCGTTAATTATCTCGTCGTATTTTCTTTTTGTTTTTGTTTTTCGTTAAGGGAGAATCAGAAAAGGGGGTCCTTGTTCTGTACTTTATTTCTGTTCTTCCCATGTGTTCGTAGACTTCATGATCTTTGAGCAGGAGAATTTCCCAAATGACTTTGACATATCGCCAGTTCACCTCGCGAGATGGGGCTTCCAGGCAACGTCAGCGAACGGGGGAGCATCCCAAATTGCGAGGACTCTTTGGCAACTAAAGTGTTGAGAGGCGAAAGCCGAGGACACTATGCCGTGACGATTTCCGGTGGATGTGAAGTCACACCGTTCCCGTGGCTATATCGATACCCAAATTGTTCATATTTCGAGGATCTTTAGTGTTAGTTACGCTTAATTACACATTTCTACATCTAATTTGACTACAACCACTTTTATGTTTGTTTGTATGTTTGTTCTTTTTACTGTTATCCATGTTCCATCATCGCCGTTGTAAATCAATACGTCCCCCCCCTTATGTAATGCCTTCGGCTCTTTAAGGAAACAATAAATGAAATGAAATTTCTCATAAATCCGAGGTTATTCCGACCCTTCTGTGAGAATTTCCACTATGCCGTGACGACTTCCGGTGGACGTGACGTCACACCGTTCCCGTGGCTATGTCTACGTCCGCGCTATTTCGACGCAATTTCGACATTTTTGCCTATAATAAATTAACTAATTAATCTACAGTCATCAAATTTGTCTTCCAGGTTCATTTTTTCCTCCTTTATCTCACGCAACCATTCGTTTTTTGCTATCTTTTTTAGTTCCCGAGGATAACGCGTGTGACACGCTTTGTGAACGGAATACGGTATCAGCCCATAAAGGGACTATGCAATGAATTAAAAGTCACTTGTAAATGTATTCAATGCTTAGAAATGACGCTAAGAAGCATTCACACCTAGTATGAGTCTTCGGAACTGAGCCGGCAATTTATTATGAATTCTTAAAAACCGAAGTCGGGAATATAGACGTCACTAGTCCCGTGACATCGGCAGGCCACCACACGTTGTCATTTGCTGGAGCCACGGCACCCAAGACGTCACGGGCATGCTTCCGGTAGCCGTGAAAATCGTCTGCTCGTGCCGCCGCGCAACCCCCTCGGGCAAGCGCGAGCCAGGGCATTGCCTTCACGCATATGTTTTCAATTTAGCTCTGCCGCCTCTTTCTGTCGGGAGTTCGGAAACCACTCGCAGTGCCTTTGTCGCAGTGACAAGCAAAGAAATTCGACGTGCGCCGCGATCCAGGAAGGCGAAGAGAGTCCGGAGAGGCGCTGCCGACGCTCCTGCTGGGGTGTTGGGTACGACACCCGGAAGTCGCAAACCGAACGTCAGCGAATGACGTATTCATGGGCGGGGCCCAGTCCCAGAGCTGTTTTCTTTATTTTTTCTTGGTGCTCCGCGCGTACGAGTAGAGGAGGAAGAGGAGGAACGTAATTTTTTATCGCCTATAACTTCGTTGTTATTGATGCTAGCTCAAAACTTCTTGCGCCGTGGTGACGAGTGATGGAATGCCTATCTCTCATCTGCTTTACGTAATCGCAATTAATTTACTGCATAGTCCCTTTAAGGCTTTCGCCTCACCGCACTTTAGGTCAGCAAAGTGCCCCCCTGAATGTTTGCTTATCCTAAATTCGCACAGATAAACACCAACAACGCTTATGAACGTGGGTGGCGCTGATGAACACTCTCAAGGTTAGGTTACTTGTAAACATAAATACCCCCGGAAGCAGAAGGTTTGACAGCCGTCGCCGTAGCTCAGAGGTAGAGCACCGGACGCGTAATTCGGAGGTCGTGGGTTCGGATCCCACCGGCGGCACGTGGTTGTTTTTCTTCTGCTTTTCTAATCAATGAAAAATTAATAAAGAAAACAATGCCCTGTGCCCCTTGGTTTCTGTGGCTGTTGGCTTCTGTCACACCAACAACATTAGGTTCAGCAGTTGGTCCCGTCGTTTGAGACCTACCCGTGAAACATGCGCTCATAAATAGTCCAGGTGAGCCCTTGTTCATCACCAGACCCTTGGACGACCTGGTTGATCCCTGGTCGGAACCTCGGGTATGGGAGGCAGCTGAACCTGGGGGAAGGGGAGGAGAACACCCGGGGTTCTCATGTGGCCCAGGTTGGCTGCCATTGGGATGGAGGGCCATGGCCGGACATACCGCAATCTTCGCTGCATAACGCAAGATGCGATCTCCGCAGGCATGGTACCTCCTCCCAATCCTTTATTTTAGCGGTGGTCCGGCTGCACGGTTCCTTTGCATAAGCTGTACGGTATCTTTTCTAAGGTACAAAGTGTGCCACCACCTATATGCCTGCGCCCTTGTACGTGTCTAAGAGCAGTACTTTCTTTATTTGTGATTCAGAAAGCAGAGCTAGACAGGACTCTATGTGTGGCTAGCTCCAGAGCAGGGTAAAATAGTCGCAATGAGAATATCACGGATTTTTAAAACTTTATGTATTTTTCTTTCGTCTGCAGCATATTTTCAAGCAGTTAACTTTTCATGCCTGCGGAATATATTAAATGAGGCATTTTTCGGACGTTTTCAGCTGTGTAATGTTAAATAGGCGCGTTCAATGCACACTTGCAATCAAATCAAATCAAATCAAAATTTTATTCGTCTGTATACGTACACATTCATAAATTCTGATCTGCCTAAGCACACTTTGCTTGTTGCCTGATCAAGCAGCAGGTGAAGAAATACCTCCATATGCATACATTACTTGTCTAAACACTCATACTAACATAGAAAAAAAACAAAAAACAAAAACGAACAAAAACAAAGAAAACAATTTTGAACACAAAATTGCACATACGAAAGAACTCAAGCTATACACAGGGAAATACCTTTTCACACCAATTTCTCATGTCAGTCGTCATCCTACGTTTGTTACTTGCAATACATAGATCATCGGGAATTTCATTAAATACAGCCGGTACATAATAACTGCGCATCTTTTTACCATAGTTTGTGTAAACCCGTGGCTTAAAAAAACGTTCCGTTTTTCTCAAGGTGACATCTTTTTTTACGGGAGTCTTATGTTCATTTGAATAATAATACCGTGTTAACACAACAAACTGAAATAGTTCACGAATTTGAAGCATGCCTAACTCATCGTATCTCTCTTTCATGTCAACCGAGTGTAGTTTTGTGCCGTACGATATAGTGTTGACGATTCTTTTTAGGATATCATTTAATGATTCTTTCTTGTATTCGGAGCAGTTACCGTATAGAGTAATGCCGTACTTTAAAACAGGTTCTACTAATGCTGTATAGATCAATCGCCTAAGATGGAGCGGAGCTTTACCACGAAGGTGATACATCATAGCCGCAATGGCCCTTATCTTTCGAGAGAGGTAGACGTGTGGTCGCTCCATGTAAGGTGTTGGTCAAAGTGGATGCCCAGATACAGAACTGTTCGCTCTATTTGCATAGCTTTACAATTACACTGGTAACAATTGGATGTATGAAGATACAATGGTTGGTTGAAAGCAACAATTTTATGAGGGTTTTTAAAGCATGTCAGTTTTGTTTTGTTCACGTTTAAAAAAATGAAATTTTGCGAGAACCAGTCAACGACTTCACTTATATCTGTTTGAAATGACTCCACGCCTGTACGAGAATCAGTAGCTTCAAGCGCTAGCGCTGTGTCGATAGTGTATTGAAAAACGTTTGACTTAAGCTGCAACAAACCCAAATCGGATACATATATGTTAAAAAGTAGTGCGCCAAGTGTAGTTCCCTGAGGTACACCAAATTTAACATTTTTTTTTAATCTACGTGCGTGTTATCAAGCATCACACACTGTAAACTACCTGTAAAATAATTGACAAAAAACTTGTTAAAATGACCGCGGAACCCAAGTGAGCTTAATTTTTCGAGTAGTGGTGTATGGTCTATTGTGTCAAATGCCTTAGTTAAGTCCAGAAATAAGGCTAACACGATGTGATTATTTTCTAGTGCATTGTAAACATAGTCAGAAAATTCTTCAAGAAGTGTAGTCGTACTTCTATTCCTTGTGAAGCCGAACTGCGCATCGTTGTTTAAAGAGTATTTTTCACAGAATGGTTCCATAACATATGCAACATGATTTTCCATAATATGTGCTATTGATGACAGTATTTCGATCGGCCTATAATTTGTAAAATCACCTTTCTTCCCGTGTTTGTAGATTGGTCTGTCAACAGATATCTTAAGTTCTTCGGGGATATCACCAGTTTCGAATATACCATGAATACGAAGTTCAAGTATTCATTGCAACAACCCTAATGTATTGCATTTCGTACCATTTTTGTATATGATTTAGTGCGTAATAATATTTTATTATCTGTATATATTTACAAGAACTGTTTATGATGTGTCTGTTGTGTAAGTGATGGCAAAGACAGCCTTTCTTTTTTTGTTGTATAATGCAATACCGGTGCGGCTGCTATACCCAGGCGAGGACAAGACCCAGTGAGGAGGTCTTGCCTCGTGGGCAATACGTGTATGTTGCCCGAAGGAGAAATAAACAAAAAAAAGTTCTGGCCGTTTTCATGATGACTCAGTGTTACCAGCAATTGCATACCACTCTACACAGTGCTTTGAACATGACATTCTGTAAGGCTTGCGGCTAGGCCCACTTACTGCTTGTCTCTTCGTCATCTTCGTAGTTTTCTGGGGAACAGTTGTTTCTCTTTTCACTTAAATATTATGCAGGTAAAAACGACAAAATTCGTCATTAGATTACCACGTGAGACTGAACAATAAAGTGTCATGTAGTGAATGACTGGAAGCGCATGCTCCCACTCACACTGACGAATTTCTTGAGGGAGAAAGAGAGAAAGAAACGCTACGGTTTCGGATTTGACCGTGCATTAATAATGAGTTACCACTACAAGCGTCTTGGCAAGAGGAAAAGTGGCCGCTGGAGACCTCCCCACCGGGATACGAACGAACTTAGTATAGTGCCTCAGTGCGCTAGTATAGTACCTTAGTATATTACCTTACTTAGTAAACTACCTTAACATACTCGTATACTTACAAGTATCTGGACGAACTTAGTATACCACCTCGGATATGACGAAGCTCAGTATGCCACCATGCGTATAACGGTCTTTCATCCGTTAACCTCGGACATAACCATCCTTCGTCTGTTCACCTCTGACCAATGAATATCCGTGTTTTAACCTCGGATACAACGAACTTTCGTCTGTATGTTTGTTTGTTTTTTTTATTTCTGGTGCGCATCATACATGACGAACGTTCATTCACGCTGTTCCCGGTACTCAGGAGCTGATTAAAGAAGTTCCCTGGTCAACAAATCAAACTTTGCATCCTCCAGGAAATTCTTACTCTTTGAGGCTTACATTTCTGAATAACCATTTTTTTCACTCGCACCTTGTGTTTTTCAGACATGTTCATGTCCTTGCATCATTAATTATCTCGTCGTATTTTGTTTTTGTTCTTTTTCGCTAAGGGAGAATCAGAAAACAGGGTCCTTGTTCGGTGCTTTATTTCTGTTCTTCCCATGTTTTCGTAGACTTCATGATCTTTGAGCAGCCGAATTTCCCAAATGACTTTCACATATCACCAGTTCACCTCGCGATATGGGGCTTCCAGGCAACGTCAGCGAACGGGGGAGCATCCAAAATTGCGAAGACACTTTGGCAACTAAAGTGTTGAGAGGCGAAAGCCGAGGACACTATGCCGTGACGATTTCCGGTGGACGTGACGTACACCGTTCCCGTGGCGATATCGATACCCAAATTGTACATCTTTCGAGGATCTTTAGTGTTAGTTACGCTTAATTACACATTTTTACATCTAATTTGACATAAATCCGACGTTTTTCCGACCCTTCTGTGAGAATCTTCACTATTCGGTGACCACTACCGGTGGATGTGACGTCACACCGTTCCCGTGGCTATGTCGACGTCCGCGCTATTTCGACGCAATTTCGACATTTTTGCCTAAAATAAATGAACTAATTAATCTACAGTCATCAAACTTGTCTTCGAGGTTAATTTTTTTCTCCTTTATCTGAAGCAACCATTCGTTCTTTGCTATCTTAGTTCCCGAGGTTAACGCGTGTGACACGCTTTGTTAACGGACGACGGTATCAGCCTATAAAGTGACTATGCAATGAATTAAAAGTCACTTGTAAATGTTTTCAATGCTTAGAAATGATGCTAAGAAGCATTCACACCAAGTATGAGTCTTCGGAACTGAGCCGGCAATTTATTATGAATTTTTAAAAACCGCGTTTTGTAAACTTCGCGGGCCGATTGATGTCTTCGTAGTGACCGAGTTCGAAACGAAAATCGGGAAAGTAGACGTCACTAGTTCCGTGACGTCGGCAGGCCACCACACGTTGTCATTCGCTGAGGCCACGGCAGCCACGACGTCACGGGCACGCTTCCGGTAGCCGTGAAAATCGTCTGCTCGAGCCGCCGCGCGATCCCCTCGGGAAAGCGCGAGCCAGGGCATTGCCCTCACGCATATGTTTTCAATTCACCTCTGCCGCCTCTTTCTCTCGGGAGTTCGGGAGCCACTCTCAGTGCCTTTGTCGCAGTGACAAGCAAAGAAATCCGACGTGCGCCGCGCTCCAGGAAGGCGGAGAGAGACCGGAGAGACGCTTCCGATGCTGCTGCTGGGGTGTTGGGTACGACACCCGGAAGTCGCAAACCGAACGTCAGCGAATGACGTATTCATGGGCGGGGCCCAGTCCGAGAGCTGTTTTCTTTATTCTTTTCTCGGTGCTCCGCGCCTACGAGTTGAGGGGGGAGAGGAGGAGCGTGATTTTTAATTGCCTATAACTTCGTTGTTATTGATGCTAGCTCAAAAATTCTTGCGCTGGGGTGACGAGTGATGGGATGCCTAGCTTTCATCCGTTTACGTAATCGCAATTAATTTACTGCTAGGCCCCCTGCCCACCCGCGGCCAGCAGACACTCTCTACCTCACTTTGAGCGAGCCTCCTCTCCTTCCATTCCCTCCTCGAAATTTTTCTCTCCCGCTCCTCGTCGAGTAGGCTCGGCAAGGCAAAATCACCCCTTCGTTCTCCGGTGTAAGCCGGAGGCGTGGTGTCTGTGGAGTGCGTCACAGGGCGACGTCATGGCCCCGCCTTCAATAGAATTCTTTTCTTGGTTTTTGCATTTTCTCCGCACACTCAACGATCGAGAGGCGCGATCGGCTCGACCACCTAGACTTGTTAGCGAGCGCATCCTTTCATACATCTGTTTGTCATTCCCAGTTAACGAGCCACCTTTTCATTTTCTTTTAGGCCTCCCCACCGTTTCACGAGCGGAGGGGCGGAAGTCGGTTGTGTTCGAAACACACGGCGAAGCGCGGACCCGGCAACCGCCCGTTTGCTTTTCTCCATGCGTGTTTGTGTTCTGTGTGTTTGTCTTTTCTCCGCTCCAAAGCATATGTCATTCATTGGAGTCAAGGCGTACGAAGATGCACGAAAGATAAGGGGTGTGCGTGCGGAGTGGTCATGTGGGCGAGCGAGGGAAAGGCTCTGCTGCACTACTAATTAAAACCTTGTTTTGGGGGGCTCGCATAGAAGAAAAGAAACTGAGAAGGGAGCGCGCACGCAGAGCGTCTCGTGACGTGATCACGGCGGGGGGGGGGGGGGGGGGGGGGAGGCGAACCAACTCCCTCAGTTTTACTATTTTTTTACTTTTTATGGCTAGGGTTCAAGGCTGTCGCCGCACGCTCCCTCCGCAGTTTTTTTTTTTTTTTTGTTCCTTCATGCGGGTTTGTAGGCATGAGCCAGAACAGAAGGCGCTGCGGAAAGCCTTGTGCAGACGACGCGACGCCAAGGCTACGCCCAACCTTCTCCCGTCAGTCAGAACGATGCACCAATGGAGTGCCTTTAGCGAAAGTAGCCCCCCTTGACGTCAGCGGGGTGCAGAGTAGTGGGCCGGGCTCGTTTTTGAAGGAAGGAAAGAACGAACGGGCTTTGATTTGAATTTTCGCAGCTTTTCGGGGCGCGCATGGCTCTAATATTTTGCAGAGGTTATCTTCGATGCCTCATCTATGCAGTGGGCTTGTTTTTCAAAAATGTCCGGACCCTGGTCAGTGGCCATTTAACGCAGACCGCGCGGCCATATCTACAGGCAACATGGGCCTCCAGGCGCCTCTACCATCAGCGCTGCGTTCAGCGCCACCAGTGGCCAGTTTTCTGTCCCCAGGGAATACGTGTCAAAAAGAGTTCCAAAGCCGTTTTATGATTTCACAGTGCACCAATAATGTAATTCCTCCGGGAAGGAACGCCGAATAAATCCTAAAACAGATTATGAAAGCCTGGAACGTCATTTAAAAGGTGATGTATTTTTATAGCGGGAGCTCTACTCCTCTGGGGTACAACTTCCTAGTTCACAGTGGCTGAGACAATGACCTTCAATGCCTCACAAGGTCAAACCGATCTTAACTGTCTGTTGGTACTGCCCAAGCTATGGCAGTATCACCAGGTGAGTGTATGACTATGTGACCATTGGGTACCTGATCTTAACATTTCACCTTCACCGCGGCATTTGAGACCGTGGAGACCATGCTCAATAGAGCTTCCGCTCGCATAAATTGGTTCAAGCCACGCTGAACCCCACCAATTTTTTTTGCTCGAGTGTTCCATATATAAATTTTGTTTTTGTTTCGATCCCGCGCGTTCCACTTAACATTGTATACCGCTCACAATCAGGGGCGTAGCCAGGGGGGGTGCTTATGTGGATAATTTTTTCGAACTGTCACGCACCGCTGACCAAAACAACCACCGGCGCCGGAAGACATTCTGGATTTTGTCCCCTACAACGTCTTTTTCAGACTAGAAAAGACATTTTGGCGCGAACATTGCTAACTCGGGTCGATTTTCATGGCAACATCCATGCACCTGGAGTCACGTAACGGAAGTATCAGTTAGCATCATGATCAAAATTACCATGCGAATACGCAAATTCTGAGGACATAACCGATCTTGATTCACCTTGCTTATTGAAAGCCCTGCCCATGCGGCGTTTCCCAACGTCCACACTCGGATACTGGAAGGCAGCTATGCTAACCACTATACCACCGACGTGGATATACCCCGCTACGGTTGCTGGGCATGAGGGAAGCTTTGAAAGAAATCAATAGCAGAGCGAGCGTTCCAAATGAAATAAGGAGGATCATTGAGATCAGTCCAATTCCAAAAAACATGCATCCAGATATACATAAGGCGAGAAGAAAGGCAAGATCCGAATTGCACGAAAGAAGCTTCGCCGGGGCAAAAGACGTATTCTACATGTACGTTGACGCAACAACATACAGACACCGACACGGCTCGGTAGCCAGCGTGGTGGATCAGCTCAGGGAAATAAACTGCGCTTCGATAAAAACCAACAACATCCTCGAGGCTGAGGAAGCAGCAATTGCACTCGCCATCACCCAGCAGAGTGACGAGCCCCATGCACACATCATTACAGACTCGCAAGAGGCGTGTAAAAGGTACAGCTGTGGACGCATATCCACTGCAGCTATTCACATACTCAAGGCGAGGACAATCACTTCTACGAGATGCTTCATCACGTGGACACCAGGCCATGAGGCTGTCAAAGGGAACCAATGTGCGGACGCCAACGGCCGTGCATACGCCAACCGGGAGGCGCGCACAGAAGGGAACTGGACGCAGTCACTAGACGGTATGGAGCCGTCTTAGAACACCAACGAGCCCTCCGGAGGACCTACTCTCCTCCCCACAAAGACCTCAGTAGAGAGCAGTCGGTTGCCTGGAGACAACTGCAGACTAATGCATGCCCCAATCTGAGTTTGCTCAGCAAAATCTATCCTTCCACATATGACAACAAATGCCGCTATGCGTAGAACACCCAACGCTTTACCACGTTACATGGGCCTGTCAGAAAATGCAGGCAGCGCCAATAAACAGCACACCAACACCGGAGCAGTGGGAGGCTGCGCTGTCCAGGTCGAAGCCTGAAGAGCAGCTCAAGCTGATCGACAGGGCTCGCAAGACTGCAAAGGCCGCTGGGGCCCTGGACTGAGTGCTCCACCTACGCTTCGAGAAAGAACACCTGTAGTACAAGGAAGGAAGGGAAAACTTTATTTACACTAATGGTTTTTCCTGTGGTTTGGGAACATCTTCAGAGACGTCTTGGTTCTACCCCCAGGAGCCTTCTCTGTCGAAGTCGTCCGCCTCTAATCAGTGGTCGGTTGCCCTCAGTCCAGGGCTCCGCTGGCCACTGCCGCCCGTTGAGCTCGCTGCACCAGACCTTGTTGGTCTTCACAAATTTTTTCATTCATTCACTCGGATATTGGTTATTTCAACTTGCGGCATAATTAGTGGTTTTCGTTTGTCCTTCTCTTTCCTTTTTATCTAACTGCTTTTATTTTTTCTTTGAACCAAAGGAATACCCCTCTGTAATTATGGGTGCGGAATAATTGTCGCCACGCAGGCAGTTAAAACTTACGTACTTTCGTATTAAGGCGGAAGCCTTTAATGCCTCATCGTTGTAAGCAGGAGCTGTCGACAGAAATGTCACGCTTTTCAATTCGTTGAAACGGTCATGACGTCACAGTGCGCGAATTTCAAACGGGGCCAATTGTACTTTGGCTACTAACCATGCAACCAATTAAAGGGATCGTATAGTGATGCTCCAAGTAACTTTGAGTTTAGTTAATTGCTTACTGAACCAATTAGTCTAATCAACCTTTCTAGTCAGACCAGATAAATAAAACCGAGAAAGAAATTGGCCGAGCTTGGGAATCAAACCCCGGCCCCCGGGGTACGAGTCGAG
The DNA here is from genome assembly GCF_055824585.1 of Amblyomma mixtum. Classification (NCBI taxonomy): domain Eukaryota; kingdom Metazoa; phylum Arthropoda; class Arachnida; order Ixodida; family Ixodidae; genus Amblyomma; species Amblyomma mixtum. Next base: position 107,452,774 of record NC_143019.1, on the reverse strand, counting down.
CACGCTACCACTTTGCCATGCCAGCTCGATGGTTTGGAATGAACAAAGCTGCGTCTAGTGAATACGGTGTCTTCGTTCACTCCCATCTTCCTCCCTTCCCGTTACGGCGAGGTTTAGGTGTCCACCGAGAGACAGATACATTTCCTTTCCTCAAAAACCAATTTACCGACGAGCAAGGCGTATTTGTCCGTGTTTCAGATTGGTCCAAATTGTCGTGACGTCAGCGCGCGCGAATTTTTACGGGTGTCCACCGAAATTTGTGAGGCAGTTACTTCGCAACTTCCTTTCCTCAAACACAATTTTCGACTAGTGTCTACTGAGATATGTGAGACAGTTACTGCGTAATTTCCTTTCCTCAAATACAATTTGCATTTTGTTCATTACGGCCCCTCTTTCTTCTTTCACTCACACTTCCTCCCTTCCTGTAAGGTGCGGCTCAGGTGTCCACCGAGATGACAGAGAGTTGCAGCCCCATTTCCTTTCCTCAAAAAGCGTTGCGTTCAAAGGGCAACGCATCGTGCCGAACGGGTGGTGGCGTTCCTTGGACTCCCTGGCAGCGCTACAACACGCTGTCGCATTCCACTCCTAAAGACGAAGCTTAAGCGTCATTAATTAGCAGTTGATTAATGCACCATAAAAATGGGCAGTGAACAATCGCGTAGCAGAATCCAGCACTCAGGCTTTCGCCTTTCACAACTTTAGCCGCTAAAGTTAATCGTATTTTTTTATTTCTGCATTGTTCCTCTAACCATATAGTACTGTCGCGACCGCAGCATGGACCAAGTACATATCGCGGCTTCAGTTATCATAGTTTGTTCTTGCCTGGATCGTCTGTCTTTCCGCGTGTAAAGTTTACTATCTGTGATTGCGCATCATGTTTAGTTGCCTTGTTTGACGCATTATATAGAGTGTCTTTTGCTTAGATACCTAGCTTTAATGGAGACATACGTGTATTTAAATATCGTGTTGCGAGATTTTGTGTATACACAAAGTGACTTTGTTTCCATTGACAATTTTTTGTCCTTTATCAAGTTGTATCTTCGCATTTCTAATACTCCACTTTATCTCCGCACTTCTAACGCATATTTTGCAGAACTCCTCGTTTATGCATGTGCCCGTTGTTCTGACTGAAATTTCGGTGCGAATACTAGCAATACATGACCGGTGACAGCTGCTGCTGCACAGTACACTGGAACGAAGGACAGAGTCATTGATATTTTACCCTGGCCGTTGCATATGTACAAAAATGTAAAGGTTCTTGAACGACAAACATTCATTAAAACATTTGTCCTCTATAATTGCTAATTTCATGGCCTTTACGTGTTTCATATCAGCGGCATTCACTGCTTTGCTGGTTTCGGACGGATATAGTTCTAGACTTCGTGCGATATTTTCTTTACTTATTAAATACGCAAAAGCATAGAAGTATTGGCATCAGTTATGTCTGCCACGGTTTTTACGACATACGAATACGTTCTTTTATTTAAAAAAATACATATTTCACTTGTCGAGACAGTGCGTGGCATTATCTAATACAAAATGGCATTGCCAATATGGCTATGCAGTTAATATTCTTGCGTTTGATCCCTCCACAAATTCTATGAGGACGCCGCGCTGCAGCATGAGCCCCCCCCCCCCCCCCCCCCCAGAACAAAATTTCTGGCTACGCCACTGGTTAGAATATCATATAACTGCTGCATATTGTTATTTTTCCTTATAGCTTTCCTTTAACCAGTTATTCTTTCTCTGCTTTGATGTGCTCTTGTTTGCACAAAAATCTTGATTTTGGTCCCCCTTCATGTACTTCTTTCGGGCCTATAGGGAAAAAATAAATTAAATTTAAGGAAACAAGAAGAATGCACATCAACTGCACCGCTACATAGGACAGAAAAATCAAGAAGTGAATTAAGCACCAGCCTCTTGTGAGAGAGGTGCGGATATTTTTTTATCAAACCTGAAAAAAGTACTGTCAGCAGTACATTTAAAACCACCATCCACATTAACAGTGCCTTCTGGACTTAAAAACCATCTCTCCGTCCATATCGTTTATTTCTTCTCAAATAAAAAAAAAATCTGAAGTTTCAGTCGACCTTCAAAAGTTCTATCTTAATCTCTGTCCCGAACAATGAACCGGTATATTTTTAAGGAGTGATTCAGGTTTGATGGGGGCGTACGCCAGTTCCTATGCCTTCGAGTGCCGTCATGCATGTAAAATGGCAACACGCGGGTGAGCTATGACGGCCGATGCGCCGTGAATAAATCACGGCACGTGTTTCAATTCCATGCACTTATATTGCTTTCTTTCATACTATCGATCCCCCGGCAGAAGTCCGACCCGTCAGCGCCACTCACGCACTCTGTCTGTCCGCCATTATCCCGTGGCCTTTCAACCTGACCTTTCTCAGCGACAGCGAGCACTGACGGATGTCTGAGACGAGGAATGCCGCTGTTGTGGCCCTCCCTTGAAGAGGCACCATTGTTTCGAACCACACAAGGCCGAAAATGGAAGCGCGACTTGCGACAAAAATACACTCTTATAGTAAGTGCTGCGAAGGTCAAGTTCAGGGACGCCGTCTTCGTAGAATTATAATGCCACGCGAAGTTACATTGAAATTCTGCTTTTACTGAGCAGATAACTTCGGTGCGACCATTTGAAGAGATGACGGAGGGTATTTTTTTCTCTGTTTTTTTTCTATTTAAGGAAGAGTTAGCTCTTAATAAAACCAATTGAATGGCGGTTACCCAATTGGTTATGGGAGAAATCGGCTCTAGCTAGCGTGCGATACTGATTGCGGACAGAAAGATTCAGCCCATAGGGATCTCTGCACCCACTCCCATTGTGCACTTCGCCCGCTCACGCTGCACTTCACGGGCTCGAAATAAATGCGAACAAAACATTACTTTCGCGGAAACGTTATCTGTTTCTTTATTTTTTAATTTAGCGCGAGGCGCATGTCACGGGAAATATTTATGGTGTTTTCGGATGTTCACGCCCACTTGGAGGAACAGACAAATCGAAGCGCCTGTCCTGCCCCAAGCCTACCCTTCCTTCGGTCGGAGGCCAAACGCAAAAACCGCCCGTGTCTTGCGCGATATCAGTGTACGTTGAAGATCCCCAAGTGGTCGAAATTATTCCGGAGCCCTCCACTACGGAGCTCAATCTTCTCTTTTTATTGCGAAAGCAACACTGCGCTAGGTTTTGAGCCTTCAGCGTCGTCCCGGCGGATCCAGGTTTAACCTTTAGTTGACCTCGTTTGACCTTTAGCTTGACCTCTGTTGTGACGTCACGCCAGACGGAGAGAAAACTGGGGCCCAACTCAGCTCGTCGCTGCTGTACCAGCGGATCCACGCTGCGCCCCGCAGCAGCTGCGCGCAGCTGCCGCGAATAAAAAAAATATAACAAATAAAATAACAAAAATAAACAAAGTAAAAAAAAATAAAGAAATAAAGAAAGGAAAAAAATAAAAAATAATAACGAAAGAAAAGCTGAGCATGGTGGCAATTGCCACCACCCCGTTTCAAAGGGGGCGCTCCTATCCATCCATCCATCCATCCATCCAGCGGTTATCCGCAACTTCGGCCGCCGGCTTTGGCCGCGTAGCTCGGAGCTTCTAGACAATCATCCGTTAGCGTAAGCCGCTCGTTTTAGCGACCGAGGCACGCATAAATCTCTCAGCACGTGGGGGCCCTCGTGTGGTGAGTATAATGCCATGTAAAACTAATGGGCAAAACTTTGATAAACATAAGCTTACTAAGAGCACTACTAAGACACACCACTAGCCAAACCAGGCGCAGCCAGGGCTACTGCTTTCGCAACTTACCGCGCTTAACCGAGCTAAGCCTCTGTCAATTTTTTTTTCTCTCGCTCGTACCTGTGCCATTTCCATTGCTCAAAAACTAGTATTTCCGTCATGCTTGGCAGCACAGACGCTTTTACTGGGTTAGCAGTAGAGCCGTTATTCGGCGAAAATGCCGTTGTCTGCGTACCTAAAGCCTCAACCCACAACCACCTCCACTCCTCGTAAGGTTCCATCCAACCACCACTACCCTTCAGAAGGCCATCTAACCACCACCGACTCAAATACCTTCCCGGCGCACACTTTCAACCTCCAGGAGGCTCCACTCACCACAGCTCCACGCTTCAGAAGAACGAAAAGAACGACTGGCAGTTTTGCATCTCTAAGCGCAAAATATTGTGCGAAAGCGAGGTTTTTTGCAAGCGTACACCACCGCTACGTACCTCAAAGCCCGACTGAGGTGTGCACTTACCCGGGGAACCGGTTCCACTTAGTACTCAGAGGCTTCACGCGCACAGACACCGCTGAAACCCCGCGAGTGCGCCTAAAAGCGCATTCGCACTAAAAGCAACGGCGAAAGAAAATTAGGACAACGTGCAGGCGACCATTCTAAAAGTAAAACGTAAAGGCGAAATGAAAAGTATTGCTCGTGCCGATTTCTTAGCCTGTGGTTTCAAATTCTGAATTTTCTCCTTTCAAAATACAATGGTAGTGAGGGCCAGTGCACTGGAAGGCTGCGACTAGATTTCCAACTGCTGGGAGGTCGTTCAGAGCGCACCAAAATCCAACTGTACAAACCTCGTCAAACTTAACATCCATCACTATTTGGCAGCCACAGGCGGCTATTTTGACCACGACCTTGTCACCCTATCACCGCGATCCAGAGGCCTTAAAAGGCTATCGGGCCGCACCCTGTGCAGCGGTGAGAAAGGATGCAACGTGCTCATACGCAGAGGGCGCTGACTGCGGGAGCAAGCCCTGAACCCAATGAGGATGGAGATGAAGCATAGCGCCAGATCTCCTTCCGCTGGGTGCCACTACGTACGCGCTGATTGGTCCCGACGCGGCAAGCGCGCACGCAGATGACGAGAACGTGGCGCCATTCGGCGACCCCATGGCGCTCTGCGCGCGCCCAGTAGCGCCCTGTGTAAGCGGCTCACGGTAGCGGTAGGCGGATCGCGATATGCTATAACTGTCTAATAAATGTTCGCGCTGCACTGTTCCGCTATTGCGTGATTAAAACCAATACTCCATTGCGCAGTGTAGAATCAGGGGCTGATTCAACAGCTGTCCTTCCGAAAGATGCAGCTGCTGCATCTTCTTTCCGTCCTGCATCTTCCTTAGATCACAGCTGCCCCTTTGGATCGCCTTCTGCGCACGCCCATGACTCAGCTGTCTTTCGCTAACTCAGAGACACGCGCGCAGTGTCTGCGCCGAAGGCGATCCAAATGGGCAGCTGCGATCTAAGGAAGATGCAGGACGGAAAGAAGATGCAACAAATGCGCAGAATCTAAATTTTTAATCGTATATGCCAATTCACGCACTGTATTTTAGCCAAATGTACGCCGGTGGCATATTGTCCAGTGGCGCATTTCTGCAGCAATGTTGTGAGCACCAACGCATATTGCTCTTGTGCCTTGTATTCCTCTAGTGCAGTAGCGGGGATAAAAACCAAGACTGCATGGAAGACCCTTCTGCAAAACACAGAACAGGAGAACAAACTCGAACCAGTCCGACAAGCTGAGCTGGGGCCCTTGCTCCGGGGTATAGGCGTGGTCTATTCTGTTGTACAAATAAAATTCACTCTCTCTCCCTCTCTCTTTCTAGTGCCGTGTTCCTGCCGCAACGTTGTCTACGACAATGCATGCAGCGCACATCTCTCTCTGACTATCGCGACATAGCTCAAACACCGAATATTAGTGTGATAGTAGTATTAGTTGATCAAGAACACGATTTACAATGCATAGCGCGAGTGTGTGTTGCTGTTCACAAAAGTCGTGTTCGGCCCTTACCCTAGCCCACTATCATCCCTCCTTCCCCAGTCCGGCATGCACTCTATACCCAGAACCCTTCGCCTCTTCCCTCCACATCCTTTCCCTCTGCCCGGCGGACCCTCCCCCGCGGGACCTAGAGAACCTCAAGACCTGGGAGGACTGGGAGAGCCTGCTGCGCTCGGAGGACCCGGCCGTGCAGACCATCGCCACCGGCCGGGCTGCCAGTGTTATGGACCTTAGGAACATAAACACTTGAGTGCAGTGGGGTCGTGCCCCGAATACCTCTTCAAATAAATTTCTCTCTTTTTCTCTCTCTCTCTCTGCGGCGATATCCTAGTGCTCTCACGCAGTGGCCAGCGAAGGTAATCTGTTCGCCTCGCCAGGGGTTTGAATATCCCAGTCTCTGATATTCATTTTATTTCTTTTTATTTCCTTATTTCACTTGGCTCAAATCCGCTAACGTCGCAAACCAACTTGGCACAAACCACAAACCCACTAACACTGCAAGATCTTGCTCGGGGTTTACCCACCGGAATAGTGCTTTCGTACTATAAGAGCCGACGATTACACTTCTCGGTAATGAGATTTTTTGAGCGCAGCTGCTGCGACAACTCAAGCATAAGCGACCCCATAGGGAACACACAGGGCCGAATGGAGGCGGCTCTGGTTTTCGGCTCGGGCAGGGCGCACAGCCAGCGCAAAATTTCTGGAAGCGGGCGGCGCGGCGCTCGGAACTCGGGTAAGCCGTGCCACTCGCGTCAAGCTATGTCCCTTCCCCTCACTTCCCCAGAGAACTCGGGCCATCTCGAAGTGTCAGACCACGCGCGCTGCTTCGTCAAGGTCGCGGGGACAGGAGGACAAGGGCCCTGCTTCGAGACGCGCCAGCGGGAGCCTCCGAGCGCCTTCAATTTTTCTTTTCCTGCAGCGGTGACTCAGTGGCTAGGCGCTCAGTCGGAGTTCCCGGGTTGGAACCTTGCCGCGCAATCGGGTTTCCATGGAGGCGAAACGAAAAAAAAATTACAGGATTGCAAATGCGAAACTCTTTCCTCTCTCTCTCCATCTCTTTTTAATTTCTAATTCTTTTCCATTTTTGAAATCTTTTTTTAGTTTTCAATTTTTATTATCTCTTTGATTTTCATTTTTATTTGTTAATTGCCAGTAGCTTTATTTTTATATTCATTATTATTTATATTTTATTTTCATAACTTGTTTCCCATCGCTATCGTGACTATAATCACCATCTCTATCACTAATTATAGGCCTAGGTTTATGGTGATTTAACGTTCCAAAGCGACACAGGCTATGAGGGACACCGTAGTGGAGGCCTATGGAAATTACGACCACCTGGGGCATCGCATAGTACACGGGCCTCTAAGATTCGCCTGCATCGAAATTCGATCGCCATGTCCGGGATCGAACCCGCGTCTTTTGGTAAGCAGCCGAGTGTCATAAACACTGAGCCACCGTGAAGGCACCTAGTATCACTAAAACTGACACCACTATTATCATCACCGCTATCACCAACTGTCACTATCACTATCATTATCACTTTCACAATCTATCTCTAGCCGTATCACTACCTCTAGCACTAGCTATCATTAGCGCTATCAGTATCTATTCTTATCACTATCACTACCATCACTATCATATATATCTCTAGCACTAAATATCGCTATCGGCAGCTATCATTATCAATATCACTACCGTCACTATGACTACCATCACTGCCATGAACTGTTGCTTAATCAGCTTTTTCATATTACTTTAATTCCCGTACAACATATGATTGAGAGTTCGTGCGGACAGTTTTGCGCACAACTTCCGTTCACAACCTCTGTCCACGCCACTCATGAGCCAAGAATAGCTTTCGCCTTGAAAGGCGCCCGTGTGATGTGCTAAAAGTTATTCCAGAGACCTCCACTACGGCACCTCTTTCTCTCTTTCTTCTTTCAAACATACGTCCCTCCCTTCCTTACGGCGGGGTTCAGGTGTCGATCGAGATATGTGAGACAGTTACTGTGTCACTTCCTTTCCTCAAAAACCTAGTTTCCTTTGACAGTGCTCAGCGTCGCTACTCTCTCTATCCCTTTTTCTCTCGACTTCAATTTAGGCATCAAATCCTGTCCACTATCATTGCGAATCTATGCTACTTTTCTGATAAACTGTCGTATAAACATTAAACCCTATAAAAACATTAAACATTAACATTATAAAGATTACCGCGATCCCGAGATCTACCTATTTCAAGCAGTCTGTGCTTGAATGCTCAGGAAACTCTGAAATAAATTGCCTAGCTTCATGCAATGGCCAGTACATCTTCGAGCTTTCCCTGTGATGTCATGAACAAAGTAGTATGCAGAATGTCGGTCTGCTCAGCGCTATCCTCTGCGACCACTTTTTTGTGCCCTTGCGGGTGATGTGACAACACCTTTCGGTTCCTGGGCCCAAGTCCTAACACCACATTTCACGCCATGGTGCAGCCGTTAAGGGTTGCACCATTACCATGCACGGCCTGCTCGGCGCTTTTCTCTTTGGCCGCTTTTTGCGCATACGCAAGCAGCGAGCGACGTCACTACGCACAGGTGGCGTGCATCGCCGCGCGCGCTCACCTTTCTTTCCTTAAAAATGATCGGAGTGTAAAACGTTGATAACGCCAAACGGCACTAAACACAATGAACGCCGACGGCCTATTTCTTCAGAGCCGCGTTTCTTGCACTTTGCCAATGCCTGAAGCCCACATCTCTCTCTTATCACCCACTTACCTATAAGCACGATTTAGGCATACAATGACCCACAAGCCCATTACGCGCACTTCCTTTCCTTAAAATGATCGGAGTGTAAACATTGTCAACGCCAACGCCAATGAATTCAACGAACACCAACGGCCTATGGCATCAGCGCCGCGTTTGTGGCACAACGTTGTCAACGCCAATGCATGCATCGCCCACCTATCCGAGGGCGCGTTTGAGCGCGGAGTGATCGGACGCGTGGTGCATCGGCTCCGTCGATTTCTCGGCTGGAACCGCGGTAACCTGATGTAACGCCTATCAAACCTGTGCGACTGCTACCGTGAAGTCAGCAGGATCCTGGAGAACCCGATCACACCCAGGTACGCTGAATTTTCGGCCATTTCGAGCAACCCTCCGCATCACCACGTAGCGGTCGAGCTAAGCCTAACGGCTCCGGCTCCTCCGCCGCTGGCTGCGGAGACGCCTGCCAGCCAACCTCTCAACATGGCTCTACCTGAACAACGCGGATACGACCCCACGACTCTGTCGTGGTCATCTGTCCCTGTAAGCCAGCCAGAGGACGGCCCATCCGCCATTTCGGCGCAGCGAGCTGCCCTTTTCCAAGTCGTTGAGAGCCGGCGCCGCCGCCGGCAGAACGCACGAGGAGCGGCAACACCCAAGAATCCTCTCAACAATTCAACAACGGGAGACGCTCGCGCTCCGTCTTCTACACCTCCACAGAAGACTTCTTCACCAGTCTCGAAGTGGACTCCCAAGCCAACGGTCAGGATGGACCCTGACGACTACGTGGTCGTGCTGCAGCCACGCAGTACGGTCTCCCTCAAGACGGCCTTCCAGCAAGGTGAGCTCGGCGCTGCCATTTCGCAACTCATCGGTAGGCAGCACATGAACACCATCACCATTTCACCAAATTGGGAACAGAACATCATCGTCTGTGGCACGCAGAACCCAGAAGTGGTTAAAAAGCTCCTCACGGACATTCAACTCAACACCAGCAGAGGATCGCTCGCATTTCACGGCCACCTCAAGCTCACCGTTGATGTGTGTCGCGGAGTGATATCTGTTCACAACTTAGAAACCAGTGAGTCACTAAAACATAATGTGCAGTGGCGCGGTGGTGAACTAGTTTATGTGCGCAAGCTGGGACAATCAAACGTAGCTGTGCTGACTTTCGAGGGACGCACTGTTCCGCGTTACGTCCACTATAACGCAGAGCTGACTCCCGTCAAGGAGTACAAAAAAACAGTGCCAGCGTGCTAACGTTGCGGCACACTGGGGCACCGGGTGGACAACTGTCCCACCCCGGTCAAGGAAAGATGCGGCCTTTGTGGCCAAAATGTGGGGCTTAGTTTAATCTGCGGGGGCCCGCACCTCACCAGCTCCCGCGAATGCACCGCGAAATTCATCAAGTTGCCGCAGCCAGGGCCCAGGACGCCACCCAAGGGAGCCAATTCCGGCGCTACACGGGGAGGGCGGCAGCGAAACAACCAGAAGACGCCACGGCGTGGCGTGATGCCTCCCCCTGGCAAGACAGCAACAGTTACGCCACCAGCCGGAGCAGCGGAGTTCCCAGCTCTCAGCGCTTCATCTGGCAGCGCCGCCTGCAACCAACCCAAGGTAGGCAGCTGGGCGAGGGTCGCCTCCTCTCCTTCCCCTCCTCCCTCCTCCCCCACCAGCACCGCCGAGACGCAGGAACTCAAGCGCGAGCTCGGCCTCTTGCTAGCTCAAAACGAAAACTAGCCAGCGAGCTTAACTCGCTCAAATCCAAATTCCATACTCCGCCCGCGTCGACCGACGAGGCAGAAAACATAACAGACAGGGAGATCCCTCCTCCTGTGGAGAATCGCGCCGCGGCCCTGGAGACCCGGGTGACCGCAATTGAAACACAACTGGCTGACCTCCCCAAAATTATCCATGATACCATCGCGTGTCAGGTGGAGAGTGTCATCGCACAGGTGACACAAGCCGTAACGCACATTATCCAAAAATGGATAAAAGACAATCCGCGCGTCCTTAAACGCGTAGGACCCATCAGGGACGCTAACCGACCCTCAAAATTCAATAGAGCTATTCCCGATGAGTTTGACTTTTCGGAAGACTCCTGCACGTCTGCGCCGGGCACTAGCGGACTGGGGAGTCTTAACAAAGTGACCCCACCCTCCGCCTCCGACCATGGCCCCCAACCCTAAGTCGCGAGCAAGAACAACTCAGCCGCTTACACTAACGCAGTGGAACTGCCGAGGTCTCAAGGACCACAAGAAGCGGACTCATCTCCGCCTCTATCTTGAGAACCTTCGCCGTGGTTGCCCTTCAGGAACCCGGCGCCGGTGCCAAACTAACAAACTACACTACATTTCAACACAACCCGCAGACATGTATACTTGTTCACAAGCGATATACTGCGCAGGAGGTCACACTTCCCACAACACCGTCTTTCCCATACACGATGGCTTCAGTGCTGCCCCTAAAGCGGTCTGACCCACCTGTACACATTCTAAATATTTACTGCCCACCGAAACTTAAGAACGTCACGTTCAATGAAATTTTCACTCAAGCTATGCAGGTGGCGGGTAGGGATCCCCTCCTAATCGTCGGCGATTTCAACGCCCCGAGCAGGCTATGGGGATACCCCCGGGAGGACAGGCGTGGGAGGAAGCTTGCGGAACTTCTTTCCACACTTGGACTCACCCTGCACACTGACCCCGCCAACCCAACACGTGTCGGCAATTCCATTCATCGAGATACTTGCCCGGACCTCACATTTACACGCAACATACGACATGCCGACTGGCTGAATACAGAGGACACTCTAGGTAGTGATCACTGTATAATCAACACAACCATTTACATGCGTCCCCTGAAACGCCCACTAAAACAAGCTCGTATCCCTGACTGGACGACTTTCCGCACCTCTCTACCTATTGTAGACCCCCTCCAGTCGGGATACGACGCCTGGTCAAGATCACTCACGTCTACACTCACACAGCACGAACAGCAGATACAGCTCACAGAAACACAAACAGACGTGGACAACCACCTTCTCCACCTTTGGGAGGCCCGTCGCAGCCTCACGAAGCGATGGAAGAAACAGAAACATAACAGACGCCTAAAGAACCGCATCCTCGAACTCACACAACAGGCAGCGGAATATACTACTCAGCTAGCCAACACTAATTGGGTGGACCGGTGCAACGCGGCTGCTCGCCAGATGTCTGGCCGCAACACGTGGCGCCTGTTCCGCGCTCTCATCGATCCAATACAAACACGCACGGAAACCCAAGGCCAATTACATAGGGCCTTGCACAACTTTACAGGAACGACAAAACAACTAGCGCACACGCTCAGGGATCGCTACCTGTGCACCACTAAGGACCCCCGGCAGGCGGCGTACTCGTATGCAGGCGAAGAGAACACGGAGCTGGACAAGCCTTTCCAACTCCACGACCTCCGGGCAGCCTTAAGGAAAATGAAGCGGGGCACTGCACCCGGGCGCGACAAGGTTACGGTCAAGCTCTTGGCCAACCTTCCCGGCGCAGCCCACGCCGCACTCCTCAAATACATCAATAGCATTTGGGACGGAGAGACTCCTCTCCCTCTCGATTAGAAATCGGCTCTCGTGACCTTTATTCCGAAGGCCGGAAAACCTATTGATGTGGAGAACCTTCGCCCCATCTCCCTCACGTCTTGTGTCGGCAAGCTGATGGAGACGATGGCGCGCGACAGAGTCTCCGATTTTCTCGAAACACAGCGCACTTTCGCGGACACTATGTTCGGTTTTCGACCTCACAAGTCAGCACAGGATATACTTCTGCAACTTCACCACGACATCTTAGATCCTGTCGAATGTCCCCACAACGACAAGGTGGTCCTGGCCTTGGATCTTAAAGGCGCATTCGACAACGTCAAACACGAAGTAATCCTGGACCACCTCAGTAACACCAACTGTGGCCACAAAACATTCAACTACATAATACAATTTCTTACAGACCGTCAAGCCTACATACGCATACAAGATGCGGAACACGGGCCATACACCATCGGCTCGAGGGGAACACCTCAAGGCGCGGTCCTGTCTCCCCTCCTCTTCAATTTGGCAATGCTTCATCTTCCCTCCAAATTGTCCTCTTTGCCCGGGATACATCACGCTCTTTATGCGGATGACATTACAATCTGGGCCACGCAAGGTAACCTGGGCCACATGGAATCCTGCCTGCAAGGAGCGGCGACCCTAGTCGACGACTACGCGGCCTACTGCGGACTCCAGTGCGCCCCATCTAAATCGGAATTTGTGCACATACGTCCCGTGCGCAGAATATAACCAACCCCTATATATAGCCTTCATTGATTACGAGAAAGCATTCGACTCAGTGGAAACCTCAGCTGTCATGCAGGCATTGCGGAATCAGGGTGTGGAAGAGTGCTATGTGAAAATATTGGAAGATATTTATAACCATTGCACAGCTACTATAGTTCTCCATAAAGTCAGCAATAAAATTCCAATACGGAAAGGTGTCAGGCAGGGAGACACGATCTCGCCAATGCTCTTCACTGCCTGCTTACAGGAGGTATTCCGGGGACTGGAATGGGAAGAGTTGGGGATAAGAGTTAATGGAGAATACGTGAGTAATTTGCGATTCGCTGATGACATTGCCTTGCTAAGCCACTCAGGACAAGAACTGCAAAGCATGATCAATCAGCTAGACAGGCAGAGTAGAACGGTGGGGCTAAGAATTAACATGCAGAAAACCAAAGTAATGTTCAATAGCCTTGCAAGGGAACAGCAGTTCGCAATTGGTAGCGAGATGCTAGAAGTAGTAAGAGAATATGTCTACTTAGGGCAGGTAGTGACCGCAGATCCGGATCATGAGAGCGAAATAACTAGAAGAATAAGAATGGGGTGGAGCGCGTATGGCAGGTTCTCTCAGGTCATGAATGGTAGCTTACCAATATCCATGAAGAGAAAAGTATATAATAGCTGTATCCTACCGGTACTCACCTATGGGGCAGAAACGTGGAGGCTAACAAAGAGGGTTCAGCCTAAGTTAAGAACAACGCAGCGAGCTATGGAAAGGAAAATGATAGGTGTAACGTTAAGAGATCGGAAGAGGGCGGAGTGGGTGAGGGAACAAACGCGGGTTAATGACATCCTAGTTGAAATCAAGAGGAAGAAGTGGGCTTGGGCAGGGCATGTAATGCGAAGGCAAGATAACCGCTGGTCCTTAAGGGTAACGGAGTGGATTCCAAGAGAAAGCAAACGTAGAAGGGGACGGCAGAAAGTTAGGTGGGCGGATGAGATTAAGAAGTTTGCGGGGATACAGTGGCGGCAACTAGCAAAGGACAGGGTTAATTGGAGAGACATGGGAGAGGCCTTTGCCCTGCAGTGGGTGTAGTCAGGCTGATGATGATGATGATGATGACGTCCCTCCCCTCGGGACACAGCTCCGCTTTGCATCAGTCTCCCCTCGGGACCGATCCGGGAGTCCAAGGAGATCCGCGTCCTTGGTCTCTTCATACACCACCAACGCAGAGTCGACACCACCCTAGCCAAACTTCGCACGGTGGGAGACCAGGTGGGCCGCATGGTCCGCCGGGTCTCCAACAAGCGGGGCGGATTACGAAGCAAGGATGCACTGCGGCTTGCCCATGCTTTCGTAACGAGTAGAATCCTCTACTCAACCCCCTACTTGCAGCTGCGCAAACATGATGATGACCAACTGGAGGTCATCCACCGCAAAGTCATCAAGCGGGCTCTCGACCTCCCGGTCACCACGTCCAACCAGCGACTTCTGGCCTTGGGCGTGGTAAACACATTCCGGGAGCTTCGAGAAGCCCACTTAGTCAACCAATACACGCGTCTTGCACAGACCACGTCCGGTCGCCGCCTTTTGGACCGGCTACACATCAAACATGACTACCATATTGAGGGAAGGGAGAGAGTGCCAGAACCCTGGAGACGCGCCCTCCGGGTCCGACCCCTTCCCCGCAACATGTCCAGAGAAGACCATAGCGGTCGTCGCCAGGCGCGCGCGGAAGCGTTGGCGCGATACTATGGTAACCAACAACATGTGTATTACGTGGACGTTGCCGGCCCACACCACGGGGTGTGGTACACGGCCGCAGTCGTACACAACACAAACACAGTCAACGGGCTCACTTTCAAAGCCTACAGCGCAACACACGCGGAGGAGATTGCCATTGCTCTTGCTCTCACTACTCCCAAGTCGAAACACTTCATCACCGACTCGCGAGGGGCCTGTCGGAACTATGAGTTGGGCTGGGCTCCCCCGCTTGCCTGGCGCATATTGGAATATAGCTGCCGATGCGAAGATCCAACTCCACGCAACCTGATTTGGGCCCCCGGTCACCAGGGCCTCCAAAGAAACGAACAGGCCGATCAGGCCGCCCGCGCTTTCTCTCCCCGGGCTATCTCCCTGTCCTTGGGCGCCTACTCCCAATCAGACAATCTGGCCCTTACATTCAAACACATCTCCGATTACTACAAGGAGGAGCACCGGCGCTACCCGGCCCCTTGTAAGGGACTGGATCGCGCTGACGAGCGCCTCATCAAAATTCTTACTAACACTGTACTGAGTGCGGCGGTACTTAAACATTTCAACGCATCCTTTGATGGCACGTGCCAGTTCTGTGGGGAGGTGGCTGACACCTTCCACATGGTTTGGGCGTGTCAATCCAACCCATCTATCCCCCCCCAACCCCAACCCCACCAGAGAGGACTGGGAGGCGGCCCTGCTCGGCTGTCAGGACCTAAAGACCCAAAAGGCCTTGGTTCACCGGACGCGGGCGGCGTTGCTTGCCAATGGGGCCCTGGAATAGGGGCTCCACCTAGTATTGTTAGGGGAAAGGGCCAATAGGGCCTACTCCAATCACCTCTCTGTAAATATTTATTGCATTATAAATGTTTTTCACCACCACCACCCACCTATCCCGCCGCCACTTAGCTTAAAGCACCGTTGAGGTTTGCACTTCCAGGAGGGCAGATATGCGCCTTCCCTCTGGTTCAGGGGTCCACGAGATGTGGACACCTCGCCCTCACCTCGGTAGCTACTATATCCTCTCCTAGCAGAGCTAAGCCACTGCCGATTATATTGCGTTAGCAGTACTACCGTAGGCTTCGCCTCGTCACGTAGCTCCGGTCGGTAGGGACGGATGACCTTGAACAGCCGCTGCGCCGAGCAGGTGCCGCATCGTTGCTTAAGCCGTGCTCTGCCAGATGGAAGCGCCGTCGGCGCGCCGCGCGGCAGCGGCGAGAGCAGTTTGCTTGCTCTGTCTACGACAGATGGCGCCACTAGGAGGTCCGCCACTTCTGGCCTTCGAAGCCGGCGTTAGCAGCATTAACCCGCAGTGCGAAACGCTACTGCGCAGCTTGTGTACGAACTTTAAGTGACTCTTAAACAACCCAACTGTAATTAGCCTAATTTCTAGTCAGACCTCAGAAATAAATAACACCGAGTAGGAAATTGGTCGAGTTGGGGAATCAAACCAGGATCTCGGGAGTGGGAGACGAGCACGCTGACCACTCCGCATGGCATGGCCATGGTCTGGAATGAACAAAGGCGCGTCTAATGAATAAGGTGTCTTTGTTCACTCCCATCTTCCTCCCTTCTCGTTACGCGAGGTTCAGGTGTCCACCGAGATATGCGAGACTGATACATTTCCTTTCTTCAAAAAACAATTTACCGACGAGCAAGGCGTACAGCCGAACAGGCAATGGCGTTCTGTGGACTCCCTGGCAGCGTGGCGGAATGGTCACGTGACCAAATATGGCGGCGCCCATGCTCCCGCGCTCTTAAGCGTCTATTAATGCGCGCTTGCCTTGGCGTGAATGCTTTGCTATGCACTCCAACAAGGAGACATGGCAGCGACAGGAAGAAGCGAGAAAGCGATAACGTGCACAAGAGACACAAGAACAGCGTGAAGAACGTCTTCCAAAGCGAAAGACTTCCCGCTAAGGGGCCGTGGAGTATAGACGCACCCCACATCGGCTCCACACAAAAAGACGGAATTCACCAATCGCCAGCTTCATCGGCCCAGATTTCACCACCCACTGATCTGTGAAGGTGACCGCCGCACGCTATCAGTTTTTGGCCCGACTACGCCATTTTTCGGGCATCCACGGCCCCCCCCCCTTCTTCCATCTGTGACCGCTTCGCCTGAGCTAGGCCTCGCTCCGCTGCGAGTTAGGCCTACTCCGACGGACGCTTCCGCCACCAACGCCAGCATGGAGGTGTAGGTGCAGGGAGAAGTTCTCAACCCCCGTTACTATGACCCAAGGAACTGGACTCGCATCCTTGGTGTGGCTGCCCGCGCCAAGGACGTTCGTTCAGCAACCCAAAGCAAGGAGGCCGCAGCCTCTGCTACCAGCACCCCCAAGCCTGCAAGCCCTGACAAGTCGGCGCATCTGAAAGCAACGCGCTCAGCTGCGCAGCGTTCGCGGCAGCAACCCCCCCTTCCTGCTGCAGACTACAAGGTCGTTTTTAGATCAAGAGGCGGGCTGCAGCTGGACCTGCTTCCACCCAGGCTACAACGGGAGGCCATCCTCCAAACGGCGTCCCAGCTTCACGAACCCAAATCAGGGTACACCCGGTCAACAATACCTGCACCGTAATCACGCCCCTAAAAGATGACGCGCTCGCTCTGGTTCGAGTAACCACCATAAAACACCAAGGCACGGACTACGCCGTCCCACCTTACATAGCCCCGCCGGACGGAGCAGCAAGCGGAGTCATCTCTAATGCGTACTGGAATGAGACCCCGACATAGATCCTACAAGACCTGATCATCGGCAACCCAGACGCCCTCATCGTGGACGCCCGCCGAATGGGATCCACGCGTTCCATCTTAATAACTTTCCGGGCTGGACCTGTCTCACGTGCCGTTCTGTATGGAGGAGCCCTCCACAGATGTACACCGTACCGAGGGCATATAGACGCCTGCACGAACTGCCGCGTCCCAGGCCACCGGGCGGATGTGTGTGTCCAGCCAAGATCAAATAAGTACCCCCGCTGCGGCCAGTCCCATCCCAAAGAAGATGTGCCCTCATGCACCCCCAGCTGCATTCTCTGCGTAGGCCCTCATATGACCGGCACCGGGAACGGCAAGGCACGGGGCCGCAAACTAGCGTCCCCGAGGAACGCTCTCTCTCCTCCGAATACATCGCGGCTTTCCCGCTGCGATTAACCAAGAGCAGCCAGCGGACGCAGCTCGACGACTTCCCGGTCGCCTTCCACAACCCGGCAGCATGGCAGCAAGAACGCCTCGCGTCTCACCTGGGCAGACCGCGTTTCCGGCAAAACCACCCGTCAACCCCCACCACCCCAGTCCTCCCAGGCAGATCCTAGAGACCAGGAACCCAAGGCCTTGCGTGACGAGGTAAGCCGTTCTAATCCAAAGCCACCTAGACTACTCAAGGCCTCTCCGCTTGCTCCGTGACGTCACGTTAGTTGCCCGTCCTCCGCTCGCGGCTGCGGGGTTTCGCCGGCAGTTTTCAGCGCATTATTTTACTATCCGAGGTCCAATGGCTGTAGTAATGAGCCGATAAACATGAATTAGTGACTGAAGAACAGCTTTTTAACCGCGTGCTTAATTTCGCTCTATATCTTCAGTGTTAATTTATTATAATTTTTGCTTTCTTTCGTGACCCTCGCGGCACGCTTCGTGCTGCAGATCAGTGATTCGTTTTTATAGTTTCATGATAATACTTGTGACAAAGCATTGCATTGCTACAGTTTTTGCTCTTCAGTTCATCGCAAGTAGTTCATATTAAGACCAATATATTATTTCCTAGACAGCATAGCAGTAAAATGCAGCAGGATGCATGAAATGCGCAGTATCTAGCCGCATCTCATGTAATGTACTGCTTTTTAAAAAAAAAAACGTATGTTTTTTTGCCATTTTCGAAAGCGGATGGCGTGCTGAACATTGGTATAAACAAAAAGAATGAAGTGATGGAAAACAGTAACATGAAAACTATGTGAACATTTTATTGCTCTCAGTGCTTTGCATTAAAATATCTCAATTCTTCATTTTTTTTTAGCTTCCTGGCAGCTACCTTCCGACTGCTGGCCTAAATGGCGTCATTCTTCAATTTCATGATCGTGCAGCCTCACCATGCCTATAGTATAGTGTACCTATAGTCAAAGATATTGCCAGATCCGGAAGGACTGTGACAGCACTGTGGAAGGGATCTAAAAACGTTGGTGACAGCACGTTTCACATATGGAGGCGGCTCAGTTTCTAAACTAATTAAGAAACATGATGGACTTTCTTTCGCAGTGACTGTCCGAAACTTCGTGTCGCGAATGTTGACTAGCTTGATTTGCAATACTGCAAATGAAGACACTAAATTTACGGGTTTTTCTTCCTCGCTTGCCTCGATAGAATTGTTGATGGCTTCCTGGAATGTTTTTGTTTAGTGTTGGGTTTTATAGAACATAAGATATGGAATGAAAAGCGGTCAAATTCCAGTTACTTACATTGGAACGCATGGTTGGCGTAAAATTCTTGCGAGGAACTACTATCATCAAAGTTTTCTGCGAGCTTCATCCTTGGGAAAACCAAATACCCTAACTTTTTGACCACCGTCGCAATTTCCGTGGCGCCCATGCACGCAGCACCGGCCTATGTTGTTGCGGTTACAAAATGAGTGTTTTGCTTCAGCACCACATCATGGTTTCAACGCGCACAAGTAAAAAGAAAACAGTTTGACGATCTGCAGCTCGAAAACAGAGAAGCCGGAAAAGAGAAATGTCAGTACGTTCGCTGCCTAACCTAACCAAAGTGGCACGATCCACCCGCGTCGCCTCCCAGGTGCCATGCTCCTTTGTTGCATCCGCCTGCGTTTCACAGAAGACTCACCATCGTTCGCGGCAAAGCCTTTCGCGGTCGGGCAACTACTGTGACGTAGGCCCCTGTGGAGAGGAGGACTGAACAGGCCTTGTCTAGTCTAGGTGGCTTTGTCTAATCACCCCCTCCCCCTCCATGCCCCCTCAACCCGCACCCCCTGTCATTAACCCGACTTCATCATCCTCAGACACTTCGAGCACCCCTCCCGCAAAGAAGCAGCGCACCTCAACGCCACAGCCCCTCCCGTACCCTCAGAAATAGACGCTAATTTAGTAGCCCCAGAAGCCAAATTTGACAACAAACTCAAAGAGCTAGACGCCCGCCTCGAGGCCAAATTCAATCACTTGCCGCCACCCTCACCGAAAAACTTGAGCAGCGTATGGATGCTATGCTTACCAAGATGATGGAACTCTTGGAATATAATCTTACCCATCGCTTCACCCAGCTTCAAACACTCTCCACTACCCCCATCCTACCTCCGCAAGCACAAGCCACCTTTCCTGAGCAACACATACCAATTGACACCCGTCTTACTACCATCCTCAATCCCCCTACTATCCAATATGGTGGGGGGAGCACTAATTATCTCCCCATTTAGCTTGGAACTGCCGCGGCTTCCCGACCAAGCGCGCCCCTCTGCAACAACTTCTTCCTAAAATCACACCCACGCCCAACATACTTCTGCTCCAGGAGACTGCACACCCGGCAACCCTCCCCAGCTACACATCTACACATTCAGATACCACTAACACACCCAGGGCGTGCACACTCGTACACCGCAGCCTCACCTACAAAAATCATCACGTCTGAGACGCCCTGCGTGATCACTGAACTTATACATCACACACATTCACTTCCTACTATATTTATAGCAAACATATACCACCCCCCATCCCAACCGATGGCCTCGCTAGAATCACTTCTGCGAGACCTACATCATCTATCGGGGAAACATCCCCTGCTCATCGGTGGGGACTTCAACAGTCAGCATACTGACTGGGGATACACAACCACGACACATCGAGGTCGCAGGCTCTGGCTGCTCCTGCAGAACCTCCAACTCACTGTGCACAACACGTTTCATAAGCCTACGCGGATCCGCAACAGTGTCAGCATGGACTCAAGTCCGGACCTGACGCTGAGCCGCTACATCCGCGGTGTTACCTGGAACAGAACACAGCATACACTGGGCAGTGATTATTACATTATACAAATCACTGTCCAATACAAACCACCCCGTCACGCAAATAAAACGCACAAACTCATTAACTGGGATGCCTTTCGCGCTGTACGCCCCGCCCTCCCAGACACTCCCATCGCCAACATCGACGCATGTGTGCAATAACTCACGCATGACGTTCACCACAACACGCGACACATTGAAACTACAACCGAAACCCCTACACTCGACACACGACTAGCCCACCTCTGGGAGGCTTGTCATAGCCTCCTGGAACGCCGGAAAGGCAACAAACTTAACAGCGCACTTAAAAAGCGGCTGGCCGCGCTGCAGACACAAATCCAACAACACTCTGAGGAGCTCTGCCGAGAGAGAGAGAGAGAGAAAACTTTATTTACAAAGGAATTCGGAGCACGCCCCAGGGTCCCCGCACGACCCCACTGCACTCAAGTGTTTATGTTCCTGAGGTCCATAACACTGGCAGCACGGCCGGTGGCGATGGTCTGCACGGCCGGGTCCTCCTAGCGCAGCAGGGTCTCCCAGTCCTCCCAGGTCTTGAGGTTCTCTAGGTCCCGCGGGGGAGGGTCCGCCGGGCCAGCGCCATCTTGGTGTCTAGGTGGCTTTGGCCGGGCAGAGGGAAAGGATGTGGAGGGAAGAAGCGAAGGGTTCTGGGCATAGGGCGCAAGCAGGAGTGGGGAAGGAGGCATGTTAGTGGGTTAGGGTAAGGGGCGAGGGGAGAGTATGTGTTTCTAATCTGCGCCAGAGTGTTGCGTGTCTGTTATCTAGGGAGGGGTGGGGCGGGGGGTAGAGCTGGCGAGAGGCTCTGTATGCCTGGGTCAGCTCACTGAATGAGTGCATGCGATCCTTCGTGAATCCCCGATCCAAAGCCACCTGAGCCCGGTTTAAAGAACCTCTGGCTAAAAGGTTGGCGGCCTCGTTTCCGGGATTCCCGGAGTGCGCAGGCACCCATATCAGCTCCACTTGGCGGGGCGGGGGTGCATCGGGCGAGTCCAGTATGCCAAAAGCAGGGACATGAACTCGGCCTCGAGCAAAATTTAGAATCGCAGTTTTAGAGTCAGTTAAAATATACCGGGCTTCCGTGCGGGAAAGATACGTGAAGGCATCGCAGGAAACCTGTCCAGCAAACGCGCATGGCAACTCCTCCGATACCTCATTGACCCCACACACACCAAAGCAGCAACAAAACACCACGTCACACCCTCACACACGAACACACTGACGATCCCGACACCCTCCTAGACACACTTCAAACAATGTACACCTCTCCAGGCGCCCCCACACCTCTACCCCACTACACAGGACAAGCAAATCCCACACTCGACACCGACATCACGGAGACGGAAGTCAGAGCGGCCCTCCTGATTCTCCGCGCCAACTCCGCACCTGGTGCAGACCAAATCACAAACTCCATGCTCCGTAATCTGGACGACCGATCGATCACCCAGATTACGAAATACTTCAACCAGTGCTGGAGGGAGGGTAGCCTCCCGCTGTCGTGGCGCCACGCGAAGGTAATATTCATACCCAAACCCAACAAACCACTTATGTCCAAAACCTTCGCCCGATTTCGCTAACCTCATGCCTCGGGAAGCTCTTCGAGCATGTTGTGTTAGCGAGACTCACAAGTCACATGACGGATAACAATCTTTACCCGCATAGAATGGTGGGGTTCCGCCCCCATCTTTCCGCACAGGACGCCATGCTGCAACTCACTCACGACCTTTTTGACCCGCTTCTTCCAGGTCACACAAAGGCAGTCTTAGCTTTGGATCTCTCCAAAGCTTTTGATCGCATTGAACATCAGGCGGTCATGACTGCTCTATTCCCATTGAATGTGGGTGCGCGCACGTATGCCTACATTCAAGCATTCCTCACTGACCGCACGGCTGAGATACACTTCGGCCCTCTGTCTTCCCCCTCCTACACGCTTCAGAGTATCGGCACCCCGCCAGGATCCGTCCTTTCCCCCTTTCTCTTTAACATTACCCTAATCCCCATCGCCCGAAAATTGGCAACTATTCCCAACCTGAAGCAAACTCTTTATGCCGACGATATCACCCTGTGGACCACCCACGGCAGTGACGGCGGCATAGAGAACACCTTACAGGAAGCAGCCACACTCACCCAATATTATGCACGTACCATCGGACTGTCCTGCTCCCCAGAGAAGTCCGAACTGCTCCTCATCCGTCCTAAGAACCACCGCTGTCCCCGCTCCCCCATTGTCATTGAACTGAATGGTTACCCGGTACCTGAGGTTGGCACCCTCCGTGTATTGGGCCTGCACATCCAGAACGATGGCAAAAACACCACCCCCCTCAAGAAACTCAAGCAGGTTGTAGGCGCGATATCGCACCTCATCCGAAGGGTTTCGGGACATCATAGAGGCATGAAAGAGCGCGACCTATGCCGCCTCATTTATGTCTTTGTCCTGAGCCGTGTGCTGTACACTAACCCATATTTACAACTATCCAAACATGACATAAATGCTTTGGATGCTTTGATTGGCAAGGCATTCAAGGTAGCAATTCATCTTCTCCTCAACACACCCACAGACAGAATTACTAGGCCTGGGCCTCCACAACACGATCGGGGAACTGGTGGAGGCCCACCGACAGGCCCAATACATCAGGCTCACACAAACTTCCACAGGTCGGTATATCCTGGACTCCCTCGGAATCAGAATACAGGCGAACGACCCAACCCTCCTCGCCATCCCACGAACCCTTCACCAGGAGCTCCTCATCAAGCCGCTCCCGAGGAATATGGACCCGTCCCACCATGAGCAGCTCCGCAGAGCCCGTGAGAAGGCACTCCATCGAGCGTACGGCCCCGAGCCGGACGCCGTATGGGTGGACGCTGCCTGCACGGGTGATGAAGCGACAGCAGCTGTGGTGTACTCCTCTTTATCCGCCCTCCTCACACTACCTCTCCCTCCAGACACCTTTCCAGAAGCTGCAGAGGAAGCCGCCATTGCACTTGCCATCACCCGCACGGAAGCCCGGTATATTTCAAGTGATTCTAAAACTGCGATTCTAAATTTTGCTCGAGGCCGAGTCCATGTACCTGCTTTTGGCTACTGGACTCGCCCGATGCACCCCCGCCCCGCCAAGGGGAGCTGATATGGGTGCCTGCGCACTCCGGGAATCCCGGAAACGAGGCCGCCAACCTTTTAGCCCGAGGTTCTTTAAACCGGGCTCAGGTGCCCTCGGATCGGGGATTCACGAAGGAACGCATGCACTCATTCAGCGAGCTGACGCAGGCCTACAGAGCCTCACGCCAGCTCTACCCCCCGCCCCACCCCTCCCTAGATAACAAACAAGCAACGCTCTGGCGCAGACTACAGACACACTCTCTTCCCTCACGCCTTACTCTAGCCCACTATCATGTCTCCTTCCCCACTCCGGCATGCGCCCTATGCCCAGAACCCTTCGCCTCTTCCCTCCACATCCTTTCCCTCTGCCCGGCGGACCCTCCCCCGCGGGACCTAGAGAACCTCAAGACCTGGGAGGACTGGGAGACCCTGCTGCGCTCGGAGGACCTGGCCGTGCAGACCATCGATACCGGCCGGGCTGCCAGTGTTATGGACCTTCGGAACATAAACACTTGAGTGGAGTGTGGTCGTGCGGGGACCCTGGGGCGTGCCCCGAATTCCTTGTACAAGAAAGTTTTCTCTCTCTCTCTCTTCCAAAGCGTCGTGCTAAGCTCGACGACAACGTTCTACCTCGCAGAGTGGTTCCGCGTCATCGGTCACCGATGAATCCGAACACCCGACTGCTCCCGAACGCCGCAATGCTACAAGGCGAAGGCAAAGCGCCGAAGAATTGCCAGAAGAACGCGCGCAAAGACCCGAAAAACATCGGATTACCGAGGTTGCGATTACAAACACAATTTACCCGGTTTAACCAAAGCTAAACCACTGCCAGTTTTTAAGGCGAAAGCCTTTAATGCCTCACACTGTCGTTAGCAGCCGTGTCGGCAGATTTGTCCGCGTTTCGGGGAATCGAACCAGGGCCTTTGGCATTTGAAGCAGAGACGCTACTCCTCCCCCACGAAGGCTCAAGGTTTGAGCATGAATAAAGGCGCATATAGGTTTCATAAATAAAATAAAAGGCATAAAAAACAAGCAAAGAACAATAAAAACAATAAAAAATAAGAAACAGACATAAAAATAAAAATAAAGTATGAACGAAAAGATAAAAACAAGAAAAATAAGAAAAGAAACAAAATAATAAAATAGAAATATCAAAAATAAAAAAATTAATTGAAAACAGTGCGCCAGGAAACGCTTTCGCCTTGCAGCACTTTAGGCAGCCAAAATACCCCCCGAATTTTTATTGCGTAAGCAATATTGCACCAAGTTTCGAGCCTTCGCGTAGGCACCGGCAGTGGCCACGGTTGACCTTGAACAGCGTAGCTAGCCAGTATATTCTAGGCACTATAGCGTAGCTTCAGCCGCGCTCCTCCAGAAGGTAGCGCCGTCGGCGCGCCGCGCGGCAGCGGCGGCGAACAGAGTGCTCTGTCTACGACAGATGGCGTCACTAGGAGGTCCACCATGCTTTAGTCCGCCACTTCTGGGCGTCGAAGCCGGCTTTAGCAGCATTGGCGCGCACTGCATCGATGGCATTCGAATGATATCGGTTAAGCAATTAGCCTCATTTCTAGTCAGACCACGTAAATAAAAAACAACACTAAGTAGGAATTTGGCCGAGTTGGGGAATGAACCAGGGTCTCCGGAGTGAAAGACCAGCGCGCTGACCACTCCGCCATGCCAGCTATTTATTTTTTGTCTTTATTGCACTCTGGCTATTCTTCGGCGTGTTGCCTTCGCCTGGTAGCATTGCGGCTTTCCTGAGCAATGAGGTGTTGAGATTCATTGGTGACCGATGATGTGGAACCACTCTGCGAGGTAGAACGTTGTCGCCGAGCTGCATCCTTAGCACGACGCTTTGCAAAACGTTCTTCACGCTGTTCTCGCGTCTCTTGTGCACGTTGTCGCTTTCTCGCTTCTTCATGTCGCTGCCACTTCTCCTTAGACGACTGCATAGCAAAGCATTGACGCCAAGGCAAGCGCGCATTTATAGACGCTTAACAGCGCGGGAGCATGGACGCCGCCATATTTGGTCACGTGACCATTCCGCCACGCTTCCAGGGAGTCCACAGAACGCCATCGCCCGTTCGGCAGTACGCCTTGCTCGTCGGTAAATTGGTTTTTGAGGAAAGGAAGATGGGAGTGAACGAAGAGACAGTATTCAATAGACGCGCTTTTGTTCGCTCCAAACTATCCAGCTAGCATGGCGGAGCGATGCGATTTGCTATGCTAGCTGGATAGTTTGGAACGAACAAATGCGCGTCTAGTGAATATTGTGTCTTCGTTCACTCCCATCTTCCTTTCCTCAAAAATTCAGGGGGCACTTTGACTGTCTAAAGTGCCTAGAGGCGAAAGCGTTTTCCGCACCACTTTGACTGCCTCTGTGGCACTGGTGGCGTCACATGTAATTGAGTAATAATTACTATGTGATCGCAAATCACTAATTAATTGTTAATTACTGATTTGATGCCTGAATACTAATTAACTGCTAATTAATGACGCTTAAGCTTCGCCTTTAGGAGTGAAACGCGACAGCGTGTTGTAGCGCTGCCAGGGAGTCCACGGAGCGCCACCAGCCGTTCGAGGAGTGGAACGCGACAGCGTGCTGTAGCGCTGCCAGGGAATCCGCGGAACGCCACCAACCGTTCGGCGCGATGCCTTGCCCTTTGAACGCTTTTTGAGGAAAGGAAACGGCGCAGTAATTCTCTGTCATCTCGGTGGACACCCGAACCGTACCGTAAAGGAAGGGAGGAAGTGGGAGTGGAAGAAAAAAGACAAAGATGGCCCGTAATGAAGAAAATGAAAATTGTATTTCAGGAAAGGAAATTACGCAGTAACTGTCTCACATATCTCGGTGGACACACATCAAAATTCAGGGGGGCGCTTTTTTGACCTAAAGTGCGGTCACTGATGTGTGGTTATTAAGCTTCGCCTCTAGAGTGGAACGCGATAGCGTTTTGCAAGGCTTCCAGAGAGTCCATAGAACGCCATCGGCCATTCGGTTTTACGCCTCGCTCGTCGGTAAATTGGTTTTTGAGGAAAGGAAATGTATCCGGCTGTCATATCTCGGTGGACACCTAAACCTCGCCGTAACGAGAAGGGAGGAAGACGGGAGTGAACGAAGACACCGTATCCACTAGACGCACCTTTGTTCTTCCCAAACCATCGAGCTGGCATGGCGGAGTGGATAGCATGCTCGTCTCGCACTCCGAAGACCTGGGTTCGATTCCCGAGCTCGACGAATTTACTATTCGGTTTTATTTATTTATATGGCCTGACTAGAAAAGTTAATTAGCCTATTTGAGTTTAATTGCAATTAACTAAGCTCAGTCCCACTTACTTGGAGCATCACTATACGATCCCTTCAATTGGTTACATGGTTACTAGCCAAAGTACAATTGACCCCGTTTGAAATTCGCGCACTGTGACGTCACGACCGTTTCGACCAATTGAAAAGCGTGACATTTCTGTCGACAACTGCTGCTTACAACGATGAGACATTAAAGGCTTTCGCCTTAAAAACCAACTTACCGACGAGCAAGGCGTACAGCCGAACGGGCGATGGCGTTCTGTGGACCCCCTGGCAGCGGGGCGGAATTGTCACGTGACCAAATATGGCGGCGCCCATGCTCCCGCGCTGTTCGCGCTTGCTTTGGCGTCAATGCTTTTGAGCATGTGTCCTCGCTTCGGCGAGCGCGGCTTCGGCCGCTTATCTGTTTTTTTCAGCAGCGTCCGCTCCGGCGGACGCAGTTGTTGCTGCGACGCGCGTCTTTTCTTTTTTTTTCTCTTTCCTCTCATCTCTTAACTCTTCTCTATCTGCACGTGGCAGCGGTGGTGGCTTGCCTCGAGCCAGTAGGCAGGC
Organism: Amblyomma mixtum; assembly: GCF_055824585.1. Classification (NCBI taxonomy): domain Eukaryota; kingdom Metazoa; phylum Arthropoda; class Arachnida; order Ixodida; family Ixodidae; genus Amblyomma; species Amblyomma mixtum. Next base: position 107,425,216 of record NC_143019.1, on the reverse strand, counting down.
CCGTGCAATTTCCTTTTCACCCTTCTCTCAGTCGCAACAACATCAACAACGTCAATGCTTTGATATGCAGTCGTCTAAGGAGAACTGACAACGACAGGAAGAAGCCAGAAAGCGACTACGTGCACAAGAGACGCCAGAACAGCCTGAAGAACGTCTTGCAAAGCGTCGTGCTAAGGATGCAGCTCGGCGACAACGTTCTACCTCGCAGAGTGGTTCCACGTCATCGGTCACCGATGAATCTCAACACCTGACTGCTCAGGAACGCCGCAATCCTACCAGGCGAAGGCAACGCGCCGAAGAATCGCCAGAAGAACGCGCACACCATTGCATACGCAATTTACCCGGTTTAACTAGAGCTAAACCACTGCCATTTTTTTCCATGCCTTTGTGGGCGGTGAGAACGAATAGTCTTCACTTCACTTTCGATTCGTAGGTCCCTGGGAGACCTCACGCCACTTTTTCCGCAACCGGTGGGGCTTGCGTGACGAAAAACGTCGTTTAGTGCTTGCTTCATTGACGCGTAATATACAATGCCAGCTCCTAAACATAAATATACTACTCTTTCTCGAAAGAAAGCCCTTTTAAGATACAAAAATCGGCAGTGGCTTAGCTCGGCTGTGCCTGGATATACGTAGGGAAAGACAAAACTTTCGAAGCGAGCGGAGGCGAGCGTAACGAGGAAAGCGGTGTGACTGTGAAGGTGAAGGTTGCGCAAACGTGTGTGTCTCCGTGTCTCTTCTTTGTGTTTCGTGACGTATTTGCGCAAACTTCACCTTCACAGCAACATGTGCCAACTAGGCCCAACCGAAGTTTTATTGGTTTTATCGAAGTTATATACTCTGAGCTACGGCACGAACCCTACATCTGCGCACCACCACCACGCATCTCCCTCCGCACCGGCCATCACCAGCAAGTGTCACGACCTCGCTCCCGCACCACTACATTTTCTTCATCATTCTTCCCCCAGACTGCGAACGATTGGAACGGCCTTCCCCGAGAACTTGCTGCTATCACATGCCAATCTTTGTTCCTCGAAGGAATCACGCGGGTACTTGCTGAGTGAAAATCTTATATTTGTATGACTTTCAACTCATATGTTACTATATGTTATATGTTTTTCATTTCTGCGTGTCCCGGCCCTTATGTAATACCCTCTAACGAGGGTCTTCAAGGTATTAAAGTGAAGTGAAGTGAAGTTAAGCGGTGTGGCGTCATACCAAATGGCGGCGGCGGCTCCGCGGCGACGCCCACGGTGTGACGTCATGTCTGATGGCGCGGCATCCGCCAGATGAGCCTTTTGCTAGGCAACGGCTCAAGGTCGGTCTCTGTGCCTCCTCGGACCAACGCCACGGCGAAATCGCAAGTTCGTGGCCAATGTAGCTTACGCTACAAAAGACCAACAACTAAAATGCAGGTATCACCGCCACAGGCCAATCTCGCAAGTACAAGCGTGATGAAGAAGGATAAAAGACACCACACATCTCTGAGGCTGACAAAAGTGCATGAAGGTTACATGTTTCATCGATATTGAAGTGTACAAGTTTTGTTTTGAATCCACCAGCGCACTTTCATCACACGAGGGAAACAGAAAAAAGGCAAACTGAATGTTGGAGGTCAAAGAAAACCTGCAATGGGCGGCGTAACAGGGGGCGAGCTGAGTTCCGGTATGTTTTGGGGTGCTTCGCGGCTATGCGCTCTGTGTGCCCGTATGGTTACTTTATGCGCCTCGGTTTACAAGGGCGAAGCAGCAGAGGACGTCCAAGTGGCTCTCTAAGTCCAAGGGGCGCTCTGTCCCGTTCTCTTGTCTTGTGTGTGTGGGTGGTTTTTGGCGCCTTTACTTTTACAATGAATTACCAACTAGCCCAGCAAGAAGTTCTCTTAGGCTCTCTAAGCGCTCATCGGACGAAGTTCGTGCAACGGCATGCAGAGTCTCTTTAATAATATGACGCGATAGAGTTAAATCCGTCATCGCTTTGGCAATAGTATACGGCAACCCAACAGTACAAAACCTTACTATGGTGACTGGCTCCAAGCAAGCATGCAAGCACCACACAAGAGGCAAGATTGACAGGATCGCCAATCGTATACTATAAGCGACGAAGACACATGCAACAAACACTAAACATAGAATAGTAGGGGTTCCGGGACATGACGGGATCAGGGGCAACGAGGCAACAGACGAGTTAGCTCGCGGGTATGTCCATCGAGCAGACTCAACAATATGTACCACGGGCACCTTTGACCTCATTACCCCCACGTACCAACCATTACAAAGGCCAGCGGATACGCTACTCCACACAAATGGCTAACCAAAGAGGAGGCGGTAGGCTGGCGCAGACTGCAAACCGGTACATACCCATATTTACATAAACTACACAAGATTTTCGCCGCATAATACGCATACGAATACCGTGGTGTCAAGGTAAACCTACACTAGAGCATGTCACATGTACCAGCCCTAAGGCAGGCTTAGTCCCAAGCTTAGACAACCCAAGTGCGACGCAGTGGGAGCATTTGCTGACCAACAAGGACGATGAAGCGAAAGCCGAGAGTTCGTGCGGACACTTTTGCGCACCACTTTCGCTCACAACTTCAGTCCAGGCCACTTATGAGCCAAGAACAGCTTTCGCCTTGAAAGGCGCCCGTGTGCTGTGCGATGTCAGTGCTTGTTAAAGACCCCCAGGAGGTAAAAATTATTCCAGAGACCTCCACTACGGCACCTCTTTCTCGCTTTCTTCTTTCACTCCCACCTTCCTCCCTTCTCTTACGGCACGGTTCGGGTGTCCACCGAGGTATATGAGACAGTTACTGCGTCACTTCCTTTCCTCAAAAACCGATTTTCATTTACCAATGCTAAGCGTCGCTACTCTTTCTCTCTCTCTCGGTTTCGATTTCAAATCCTGCCCACTATCAATACAAATCTATGGTACTTTTCTGATAAAACTTGTTTGCATAAACATTAACTTGAAGATTGACGCAGATCCTTAGATGTAGCAATATTCAAGCAATCTGTGCTGGAACGCTCAGGAAGCTCTGAGAAAAATTGCCTTTCTTCATTCAAGGGTCAGTGCACCTTCGAGCTGTTCCTCTGATGCCATGAACCACGTAGTCGACAGAAGACCGGCGCTATTCTGTGTGGTGGTTTTCTTTTGTGCCGATGAGAAAACGAGCAGTGGTTACGTCATTTTCGATTCATACGTCGCTGGGAGTCTTCACGCCACATTTTCCGCAATGGTACAGCGGTTAAGGGGCGCACCACTACCATGCGATGGTAGGCGCTGCCATCGGTGTAGCTTGTGCGACACAATTTGCTCCTCCCGAGCCCCTTCTCGCGATCAATCATTGATTTAAGACCCATCTATCACGGTGGTCAGTTTGCTCAATCCTGTGGGCAGATTGTGATGACGCCACAAGGTCAAGTGACCCAGTTGGCCCGCCTAGGTTGCTTCTCCAGCGGGTGGCCCACCCTACGCCACTTTATTTTAGAGTGGAGCTCTTTGGGTTTGGGGAGCGGAAGCTTGGAAAGCAAAGGCGCATAACTGCCCTCTCAGAACCGTGGACATCTCAATCGTGCTTTAAGCTATGTGGCGGTAGTGACAGATGAGCGCTGCATGCGTTGGCATTGACAAGTTGTGCCATTTTAAAGAAAGGAAGTGCGCTTAACTCGCTCCCTGGGTCAGTGAACGCCTCAATCGCGCTTATACCTACGTGAGGTGATGAGATAGATGTGGTCGAACTCGCGCGATCACCTATTAACTGCCACCTGCCAGGGTGACAGTGTAGGTGGGGTCTTTAATGTACATATAAGGACAAACAGGGATTTCTTACACTTATGCGGGAGAACATTCCGTTCCTCTCGCTCGTAACGTCTCCCACGGCTGTGGCAACCTCGCGAAATACTTGTATAGACCTCGTCTTTGAGAACCAGGCATTGGTGCAGCAAGTCGAACATATATCCATCTATTTCTCTGACCGCAAAGCTTCCTTCATGACAATCAAGAACTGTAAGTGGAATGTTTCTTGAAGAAAGAAAATGTGCGAAAAATAACGTTTCCTCTCATTGTGCGTACATGTCTTTCTCGAATTATTTGCCTCAATCTATCGAAAATGGATTATATAGAGGGATTTGTTGTTACAGCCAGCGTCTTCGCTTCAGCGGTCGCGGTTGTTGCGACAGCCGTCTCTCCTTTCACTCTTTCCTCTTATCTTTCAACTCTCTTCTATCTGCACGTGGCAGCGGAGCTGGCTCGGCTCGAGCCAGTCCGCAGGCCCGTGCACTTTCCTTTTCATCCTTCTCTCCGTCGCAACAAGAACAACAACATCTACCGAAAACCTCCGACTGCTGATGAGCAGCGCTGAAGCGTTGCATTGGGAAGTTACGCAATTGTCGGCAATTTTTTTCGCTCACAATGCCGACGCGGTTTCTTCTGGGTAATGGAGGCTCTAGCGCTATCACGTTAATAAACTTAAGTCTACACTTTAACCTATCCCACTATCATCCCTCCTTCCCCACTCATGCCTCCACCTTATGCCCAGAACCTTTGCACTCTTCCCTTCACACTCCCTCCCTCTGCCTGGTGGCCCCTCCCCCGCGGGACGTTGAGTATCGCAAGTCGTGAGAAGACTGGGAGGCCCTGTTGCGTTCGGAGGACCTGGCCGTGCAGGCCACCACCCCCGGCCGGGCCTATAGTGTCATGAACCTTAGGAACATGTGGTTGAGCGTGTCCTTAATTCCTTCGTTGCATTAACGTTTCTCTCTCTCCCTCTCTTTATCTTACCACTAACTAGTTGATGGGCTTCCACTTCACTAGTTTCTTCCGTTCCCTCTTCAAATCTAGCCAAATTCCAGCCCTTACCATCCTAAAGTCGCTACAACGTAACGATACCAGGGTAAGAGCACAGCATAAAGTCTATTTCATTTTTATTCTCGACATTGCGGCTCATCCACGTCCACTTACATTTCTCTCGTTCGCGGAAGAAGATGTTCATGATGCGTAAATTATTTTCTCTCTGCGAACTCTGCTACAAACTACCTCCTGGTATTCCCAAGCCTATGCGATAATCACCTACTGCTTGATCTCCAGCCTGCTTCTAGCCTAACGTGGCACTAAAGGAGATCATCAGTACATGTTCCTGTGTTTTTTTTTATTGTACCACATGGATTCTCTTCGTGCAGGGGGCAGAGGTAAAGGCTAGTTGCCTGACACACCCTCTGCGCCACTAGAGTTCAAGGCAGCATAATATTTATACATTGTAAAAAATTCAGCAACAACGAAATTTGAAGATAATTTGACAGCGCATCTCCAAAACATTGCAAATGTTTTCAAGTGCTGAACAATAAATATAATACAATATAACCAAACAAGGAAATAGACAAGCAGCAGAATTCACTAGTCCGAGCAAAAAAAGCGTATGTGGTTTGACAGAAAGGTAAATAAGGGAATTTTCAAACAAACAGCAAAGATTAGTACTGATGTATAATGTAGATAATGAAACAGCACTAAATATAGTAGCCAACCCATGAGGGACGTGCACAACATGGAATAGATTACATCCCCACTTCAGTTTTTTTGACAACATGACTTCACAAAACCGGAAGCTGCTGGCGTTGACTAAGTCGAGGACAAAAGAACGATCACGCCGTTTGTACGGCAAAAAAAAAACTGTAGGCTTTTTTTTAGAAAAAAGCAGAGTAGAGCGGCCATCCACATAAAGTCTGAAGTTGACATGACACAAATCGATTGATCGCTTGAATAATTCGTGCTTCTTGAGACACGCCTATCATCACAGCTGAACAGTCCTTTTACCTGTTGTTATCATGACACAAACTCTTTCAGCAAGTTTATAAAAGAGCAACGACGGGAGAAATCAATATCGCTACCATCATAACACCCGAAGTTTGCAAAGTAGTAAGCATATCGAGGTTGGTGCATACAGGTACAATCACAACTAGCCTGATTCCTTGATTCCAAAACGCACAAGATGCGGTGCATTTCGATAACTATTACTTTGAAACGCTTTGTCGTCAGAGACAAAGGGGCGGTGATGTGGCTTTTTATATAAGTAGAGATATTATGTACACAGCTGTTCCAGAATACGCGCTTCTCATAGAAAACTAGGAATATCTAACGATTGTGGAGCGTACGTGCTTCTGCAGTCGCTGTTATTTACTGTCTACCTTCGGAATCGGCTGCCGCATTTTTAAGCATGAAATGCTTTTAGCTCCCGTTGTCGGCAGTGTGTTGACGTCACTCCTAGACCGAGAGCTAACATCCGGGCACTGAATTCCACTCGTCCGGGCACTGAAACGAGAACATCCGGGCACCGTACGAGATTTAACGAGACTCATACGTGGTCTATTAGGGGCTTTGAGAGAGGGCCGCTTAGAGAAAGAGGGGAGCTCCAGGGCGAGATGGGCCTTGGGACTGAAAAACTGCTTCCGCGCCTTCCCCAGGGATGGCGCTGCGGTCCCACACTCATGCATTAAAATACCGGCCGCTGGGCCTTCAGCTCATGATGTTTCCCCCTTTGGCAGGCCGCTGTATACACGCTCACGGAGTATTCGAACGCGCTGCATATACATTCTTGTCAGGCCTGCGTCTCGTCGTGTCCGCATACGCTTCTGCATCGTCCTGCATTTCAATGCCGCCACCGTCACAGCTGCTTAAGCCGAGCAATGGAGCTTGATGAAAGGAGAGGTAGGGAGCGTCTTGCGGAAAGCGATCGCTTTGCGAGTGATACGCCACAGCAGAAGACTGCTCGCCCCTGCTGACAACGCCATGATTATGCGGCCGCTCCCGAAAGCGACAAGGCCGCCACGGTTCGCGGCTGCCTACCTATGCCCCCACGATTGCAGGCGATCGCTTCGACGCAACAAGAAGAGTGTGGTGTGTTGAACACTAGACCCATTTTAAGATTTTCACTGGTACCATCTACAACAAATGTGTTATGCCCGTAAACATTTCATGCTTACCCTGCTCTCGGTTACGGGAGAGGCAGAGATGTTTAAGCTTCTTTGGAGAACTCGGCGCATACCTGCTCTAATTACATGTTCCATTCGTAATGCCAGGTGATTTCAGTATAAACAAGCTTTCTTGCGACAGTTCTTGAAATGCTTTCCTTGCGATGATGTACTCGAAGGGGTTGTTAATGTGATTAGTATCCTAACCTGCGTAACACCAGCCAGCGAGACGTCAATTGATATATGCTCTGCAAATTGTTTGAAGGATACTGCGTGCTGTGGCGTGTTTTCAGTGAACATTAGTGACCATACGCCATTTTTTCTTTTTTACTTGTCACGCAAAGACGAAGCGGACTCAAAACTGAAATATCACGTAGATTCACCAATGATAACGGTATTGCGTAAATGGGTAACATCGTATCAGAAACAACATGGGACGACGTCTAAAGCGCGGACAACCCGAACGGTGCGCATAATTCATTTCTTCGTGCAATAAAATAATTCTATATTATTGCTTCCCCTCTGAAAGAAATAAAAAGAAATAAGAAATGAAGAAAACAATGGATTACAGATGAACACATATATAGATTGAACTATACAAGTAACCTGTTTCGTTAATTTATTGCGACGAAAGACAGCTCTAAATTCCTAGAATACAAAAACCTAGGAATAAATTATACGCTGATCTTAAAAAAAAGCCCGCACATCGTACTACATGGACAAGTATAAAGCAACTTTCAACCGCCAGAAAAAACAAATATGGAAACCAATGCGCCCTCTTGTTTGAAAATAATGATTCTGATGCTCAGCTACTAATTATTGATGGCAGAAATTATTGAGGTCCTTCACTGACAGGCAAATTTAATTGTCATTTACTAACACCTGGTGCGTCACAGAGCACACAGCGCTGTTACATTACTAAGAAAGAAACTTGTTCCATATTTTCGTCCTCAACCCTGCCAAGTGCAGTCGAAACAGTTATCAAAAGCCTCAACTTGTACATGAGGCGACGACGCCCGGTGAAAGGATCATGCGACATTTTGAGCTTACCACATTGTCATACCTGCAACTGCATACTGCGTCATTCCCTGATGAAATGAAGATCCACCGAGTGTGCGCAATACAAGAGAGTGGGGCAAAGAACATTCTTGGCAACTACCGTGCTTGGAGTTTTTGCAAAGGTGGCGGAAAAAATTATCGACAATAGCGATCGATCGATCGTTTTGATTGATTGTTTGATGGATTGATTGATTGATGGTTTGATGGATTGATTGATTGATTGGATGGATGGATGGATGGATGGATGGATGGATGGATGGATGGATGGATGGATGGATGGATGGATGGATGGATGGATGGATGGATGGATGGATGGATGGATGGATGGATGGATGGATGGATGGATGGATGGATGGATGGATGGATGGATGGATGGATGGATGGATGGATGGATGGATGGATGGATGGATGGATGGATGGATGGATGGATGGATGGATGGATGGATGGATGGATGGATGGATGGATGGATGGATGGATGGATGGATGGATGGATGGATGGATGGATGGATGGATGGATGGATGGATGGATGGATGGATGGATGTGTCAGCATTCACATTTCTGACGAGCCATGCGGTCCCAACACGCCAGCACACGACATTTAACGCTCCTGCTCAGCGACCAAGAGGCGCCCCGCATCCTAACTTTCTCCTACGAGCGTCCCCCTTTACAAGCCACGATGCTGCGCCTTACGGCAGCGGAGTCCTAGGAGAAGTATCTTCAACCAACACGTTTGGACTTGTCGCAAGAGGCCAGACAGCGAGGCGCCGTTTCCTCCTCCCCCGGATGCCAGCGCGCGCGGCAAGATTTGAAGCGGTTGGCCGCGCGGTCGCTGGTTGGTCCTTTCGGAGTGCCGCCTTTGGATTGGCCAGTTCGGAGGGGCCACCGTTCCTCAGGCTATAAAAGCCCCACCGCTGCAGCTTGGGAGGAGAGACGACCGGGAGGCGCCGACGATACGAGACGCGTCGGCAAGGCCCTCCCAACTCTGCAGATCCGCCGAACCTCCTACGTATCAGTAATCCGGTTATCTCATTCTTGTATCCTTAAGTCTTAAATTAAACCTGTTTTCTTAATTCGAAAAGAATCCGGCCACTTCTTGCTAACAGATGGATGGATGGATGGATGGATGGAAGGATTGATGGATGGATTGATGGATGGATGGATGGATGGATTGATTGATTGATGGATTGATTGATTGATGGATGGATTGATTGATGGATGGATTGGTGGATTGATTGATTGATGGACTGATTGATTGATGAATTGATTGATTGATTGATGGACTGATTGATTGATGGATTTATTGATGGATTGATTGATTGATGGATTGATTGATTGATGGATTGATTGATGTATTGATTGATGGATGGATTGATGGATAGATTGATGGATGGATTGATGGATGGATTGATGGATGGATTGATGGATAGATTGATGGATGGATTGATGGATGGATGGATGGATTGATTGATTGATGGATTTATGGATTGATTGATGGATTGATTGACTGATTGATTGATTGATTGATGGGTGGGTGGATGGATGGATGGATGGAAGGATGGATGGATGGATGGATTGATTGATCGATCGATCGAACTTGATCGCGCTAGACATATTTCCATGCAGCAACGCATCAACCACCTCAAAAATGCATCAATGAAGCCATCTTGAATTTGAAACAAACCGCGAAGAGAACCTAAACAGTCACTAAAGGGAACTGTCAAACTAACCAAGGCGGATAGCTTAGCCTCGGAAATGCTACTGACGTTTTTTTTATTTTTCTCTCTGGAAAGATGGCTGCCTTACTGAGAAAATCGGAAAAGGACCTCTCGAAACTCTTTCACGCTCAAGCCACCCCCACAAAATTAGGACCGTTGCGTCATCACTTCCCATGACAGATTTACGACGGAACTCTCCGATTAATCAGAGGCGCCACTTCCAAAGACCGCAAACGCGCCCAAAATACGGAACTAGCCCGCCTGCCGAAGCGGTAGTTTTTGCTATCAGGTGAAGCTAACCTATCAGTCTAGCCTGACTTAGCACTCCAGTTTAGCGTCGCTTTAACTTGATTCCCTTTCCAGCATCTGTCGTCTCCATTACTTCAATACGCAAATAGACACGCAGCAAGTTTCAGCCGCAATTGATCTAGTTTCGATTAGCGCCTGTTTTCTAGAAGCAGACAGCTTTATTAGTAGGTAAATACAAATTTCAGAGTGGAATACTACACTCTCAAAAGGAAGGAGTAAAAAGAAGGAAGTAAGACGTCCTCCAGCGCCGTCCTTTTAATAAAAGAGAATGCGCTTGAGGAGAGATTATTCCCTTCTATACTCCCATATAGGCATCCTCTTCTTTAGAGTGTAAAACAAGTGACAACAAAAACAAAAATGAAAAGACTACAAAATCTTGATTTCTTTTTACCCTAAAGGAGCTCCGCGTTTTTCTTTAAAAAATGTTTTACAGAAAAACTGGCTACGTAGCCTCCGATCCCTGCTGTCAGATCTCTATCGTTATTCACACTGCAGATTATGCATTCCTGGACAATGATAAAATGATATAAAAGGCTTACGCCTAAAGAACGCTGCGCTGGGAAAACAATTTCTTGCGCTGTCCAAATTTACTACATGATGACGCACAAATACACCCGGTAGGACGCGTATTCAGTGGTTTTTAATGCAATATATCATTACAATGACTTATAAATAAGTGGTAATTGCCCAGACTCCCGCAACAGTTACTTGCTTGAAAATTTCTTCAAAGTTGGTGGAAGAGTGCTTGAAGAATACTTTCCATTGCAAGCACTGACATAATTATAAACCCAAATTTTCAGCTACAAAAATCCACAGAGTTATCTGAGATTACGAGCACAGGAGACATAAAGCATAAAAGAAATTCGTCGCGCATGACGAAGCTATCCAGTAACATTTCAAACACTCACTTTAATGTGCCAGTAGCTAAACACAGTATGAACTCATTCTGCATTACAATGTAGTGCGTCAGAACTAAAATTAGGGCTTGACTTTTGTGTTCTAATATTGCAGCCATATTACCACCGTAAGTGCTCATTGCGTTGAGCACACTGAAAACCAAATTCAGGCCACGCACAGAAAGGGCGAGAACACTTCAGTGACGTCCCTAAAGAAGCTCTTCCGCTGAGCGCACAACAACCAATGGGAACTAAGATTATAAAATCTTGTTACAGTTTTGCCAGCCAAGCTTGGGTAAAAGGAAAAAAATTGCGGTAGTTAGTAAATACTAAGTCAGAGTACTCAACGAGAGAATTTGTTTCTACATAAAGCGGCTGATGCCCCGTCAAAGTTTCGCGCTCCTTAATTCCAGTTCGCAAACGATACGGCTGCGTATTTGCTTTTCAGCATATCGACCAGAATACACACGGCCAAGAATACAACGTGCTATAGACAGGCATGCCGTATGTGTTTGCGGGCTTGTATTCACAAGAAAAACATCTTCCCCGCTGATTTTTTTCAGTGCCCTAAACTTTTTATCGCTACAAATGGAGGCAGAGCTCACTCACCTCTGACAGCTTCCGCGGTTCGCAGCCACTTCCGGAAAGGACCACCAGAGGGGAGGCGTGAGCGTATCGTTCAATCGACGTGACATTTCCGACAATCAGTCACACGAAGCAGAGGGCTCATCCACGGCAGAAAGAGATAAAAGTTTTGTTCCACCCCAAACCAAATTTTTTACAAATCTTCTTCGTTGGAAACGACGTAGCTCAGTTCCGTTCTTTTCGCCGCTGCAACGATAAACCACACGAAGTCAAACGTATTCCAGTTCTCTGGGCTAAAAGACGTTTCGTCGGTTTCAGGTTTGCGTTGGCATCAGGCTGATAATCTGATAAACCGGCAGGCCCCCAAAATTCCTTTCTTGGCTTTTGGTGACGACTATTTAACTCCAGTAGAAGACACTTTTCTAATGATGGAAGGCTTAGTGAGGAATGCCTACAGCACCTTCTTGGGAAAATTCTGCTCTGTTGAAAGCACGTGAACAGCACTGGACACTGATGATTCTTGAGACAAAGGAATTTTTTGCAGTACGGCGCCGAATGCGATACCTCGAACACCCCACAAGGGTGAAACAGAGAGCTATAGCTGAGAGCTGAAACCTCCGACGCGTTTTTCGAAAACGTCTGTGTTGCTTCCTGCTACAATTTGGAGAAGTTGCTCGCAACGGGCACTTGAAGTGGTCAGTATTGGCGGATTAGCTCCGAGCAATGCAGCCAACAAATTTCATGCATCTCCCGGCAGCACGGGCACACTTGCCGACGTCGTCTCAGTCTACTTAGACGCCTGTCGGTGCAAAACCAAAACAACGATGGGTGCTAAGGAGGAGTCAGCGGTGAATCACAGAGGGCGGCGTGGTCGACAACAACTCGGCGAGTCCGTCGGGTAAGTCTAGCAACGTCCCGTGCCTCGCCGCAAATTGGTTCGATTTTCGCCTCACTCGATGACCGCCCCTCTCCAGAAGCGGAGAGAGGGAGAAAGAGGGAAAGAGGCGAACGCAAAGCCGGTAACCGGCGGCGAACAAACTCTGCCTTTGAAAAGAAGCAACGCTTCCAGCGGTGTAAGTACGGCGCCACGACGGGGAAGCGGCGCGCATCGATCAGCAGACGACACCGGCTTGGTTGGGGCAGAAGAGGAGCGCAAAAGCGCGCGGCCAATGGCGGCCGTCGGCGGCAGACAAGTTCCGCCGGAAGCGGACCACGACAGACCAATGGCGGCGCGGGTCAGGCCGGCGCCCGTTTTGGGCCTGGGTCAAGCGATCCGCTTTGTTCCCTTGCACGGATAAAATTAAAGCACAAATGAAGACCTGCAGTCACGACACAGTTTCGGGGGCAGCCGGCTGGGGCCACCTAGTACTATGTACCTGCACTCGCCCGTTCGCCCTTTGTTATTTTTTTCTTATGCGTCACATTGGAAGTTGACCAGCCTTGTAGGTCCCGTTGCCCGAGATTTCTATGCAAGTAATGTGCAAAAGTACATTTTATTTAGAGGCATCAAACTAGACGCATGCTCTGATTAGCATGACTGAAACATGCGCGAGCAAGTTGTACCGTACGTGCGCGGCTTGATTGCATAGGTAGTGAGAACTGCTCGGGCTGTTTTACAAAAAACATTTACATGAATGCTAATGGTTTTTTGGATCAAGAATAAACCAACATGGCTTATCGGCATGCGTCAAAACCACAGCGAACCAAACCTCATTGTTTCGCTCTTTTCAAAACGAGGGGAAGATTTTGATTTCATTTATAGGGTTCAACGTCCCAAAGCAACTCAGGCTATGAGGGGCGTCGTAGTGGAGAGCTTCGGAAATTTCAACCACCTGGGGCTCTTTAACATTCACTGGCATCGCACAGCAAACAGGCCTCTAGCAGTTCACCTTCATCGAAATGCGACCGACGCGGTCGGGAGCGAACCTGCGCCTTTCGGGTCAGCAGCCGAGCACAATAATCACTGAGCCACCGCGGTGGTGCGTGAGGAAGAGTAGTGAGCGAGGGGTGGGAGAGTGGTTACTTTATTGGTGCAATATTTCGAGCTCCTGGCTTGCAACCAGTTCGCGTTGCTTAAAGGTAAGTACATGCCTGAAAGAAATGTATCACGTCTACGTCACTAAACCGATTAGTTGAGAGCTCTTCCTAAAAGAAAACCGGAGGGTTAGCGGCCGATTTCCTGCCAATGTGAAGCTTACGGCAATTAGTTTGTCACCCTCCTCTGTACGGGATGTTCAAACAACCACACTATGTATATGAATAAAGCATCGACAGAGCCGTATAGTATATTAACGTCAGAAAAATGCAAAAACTGAAGCTGGCAAGAAATTTTCGCAGACTTGCGTTTCGAAAAGAGCAAAAAATCTGACTCGACCACTTGCTTTGTGTCACAACCAGTGGGACCACTTCGATCCGGCAAATAATAAGAAAACACTTCTCGCGAGACCATTTGTCGCGATCGATAAGGCAGTTATGGGAAAGAGAGAGCACCACCGAGTAATCCCGTGACTGGCGCGTGTGCATACAGAAAAATAAAAGCAGGCAGGACAACCGAAACCGATAACATTGCGTGTTGTATAGTTACGCCCTGGTCCTTTCAGAAGAGTGATCTCTCCAGGCAGAACATCAAATAGAAGGTGAAGAGGAAACAACTCTACTTAAGTAAAATTTTTGTTTGGGCCAGTAGGGTAATACCTGAAACATCCAAGTTAATGATCCTTAGCCATCAATTTTCATTGTGAGACACCTGTGAAATACAGTAAGATAATGTTATTGAAATATTAAAACTAATGATCCACTCTTCCGATGGCTAGCAAAATCTTTCTTTGAAATTTTATTCATCGTTCGCACCCAGTAGAAAAGGCTGCTTTAGAAAAACTAAAAACCAATGGTAACCGTTTTTGACGACAGCAGAAATGTTAATGGCCAAAACATGCAAGCCTGCCGAGTATATCTGCGGATATACTGATTGTTATAGTGTAATCTTAGGATATATAAAAAAGTGCGTTCATAGACAATTTCCGTTTGAAAAATGCGCTTATCCAGAATTTCTGGGTGAGAGTGACAAGCCGACAGAAGGGCACTCAAGACAGGACGAGAGCTGCCCCTTGGGGTATTTGAGGGCACTTCAGCCGGAAAACTCCCGAACTTCAAGAGTTCGTTCGAAGTTATTGCAATGGTTTTGGTGATCGCTGCCAGTGGGATTTTTTCTTTCTGCCTGGTGCAGTAAATTCCAATTTTCGCAAAGCTGTCAGCACTAAGAAGACACAGGGCACTAAAAAATCGCAAAAAAGCTGAGTCTTGCGGCTTTTTTCCGCTGTAGCCTTTACGAACATAAAATTTCGCCCTCTCATTCTCCTCCGGTGCCGCGTGACCCGGAGTCCACGTGATCTGATGGTACTCATCCAGCGTCGGCCCTAGTATCTGACCCCTCAGCCGCGGGGTTCTTCCGTTCATGAAATTTCAGAAATAGGTACTGTAGCGAAGAGCTTCGGAATAATTTCCTCACAGCAAAGGACGGGATGAAGAAGGAGTGAAACAAAGAAGAGAGTGGGAGTCACCGTTGAGGAGGACTCCAATTCCATCTAGGATTATGAAGGCGCATAGCATGAGGGCGTCTGTTGAGTTTGGCCTAGATGAGCTGCCATCACGTGGGCGTGACTCGACGCCGCGACCTCGTGGTCCCTAGCCAAACGCCACAGTCCCTGAGCCGCCATGGTGGATAAAAACAGCTTTTGTATATTTACGGGGTTTTATTTGTGACTGAGAAGCAACGTATCATTCACTGCAACACTGAATACGCGTTCTACACTCGTGGTAAGAAAAAATATCTGTTAAAAAGAATGAAACGCCCATTTGCGTTAGCACTGTCGTACATGAGTTGGCTCGAATTATTGATTTTGCGTACAATCTATTTTTCAGCAAATACCGACTGCAATAAATGCCAGTTTTCGCATCAAGCTGAGCGGCACTACGCAAACAGGTTAGCCGGCTCACGGCGCAAGTACTACTTAGAACGTGTGTGTTAGCACTAATGAAAACTTCGTTTTCCTAATGAGAGCTTCGTTTTCCCAAAGCCTGAGCTTGGTAATGTGCTTTGCAATTTCTAGCGTATGCAGTTCACACGTACACCTCAACGCTTTCAACGTTGTCGTCGTTACGAGGGCAACTATAGGCAGGCGTGGCCCACAGCATGTCCAACTAAAGGCTATAAGAGCGAAAGCGCTACTGCGATTGGTAAACCGCAAGAAAGATCTTAAGACATTTGTATGCTTGCGGTGGTCGCGGGTTTGTGCCAAATAAATATCGACGACTGGGATTTGAACCCGTGGTGGCGCGATCAGATCAGTTTCTCTGGCCACTGCACCAAAGCACTTGGCGATCGCTCTTCAACAGCAAAACATTCTAGCTCTGTGCATTGCAGATCGTCTTGTTTATCAAGTAATACTGCTATCAAATTCTATTATTCGTTCTTTAAGGTATGCGGCGGAAGTGACAGAGGGATGTGCGCTGCATGCCTTGGCGTGGACAACTTTGTGGCAGAAATACGGCACTAGAGCCATAGGCGCTGGCGTACTGAAAACACTGCCACAGAAACGCGGCACTGAAGAGGCCGCCGGCGTACATTGAGTAAATTGGCACTGACGATAAAAAAGTTGAAGACGTGCATAACTGGCGCCCTGTTGAGTGGACACCCCAATCGCTCTTTCAGGCACATGGTGGTGGTGCCAACCTGCAGAAAACTGTGCTTTCGCACAATATTTCATGCTTAGGTATGCTAAACCGTCAGCCACTTTTTTTTTGTAAAAATCTGCTGGGCACAGGGTTTGGCAGTCGAGGTCGGAAAAGGTGACTACTAAATTCACCGGGCATAATGATTAGCGACGTACGATGTACAAATTACTCGGAGGCAGACCCAAGCGTCCATACCACTCGAGCGCCGGGCCTGTCGTTCGAAGATCAGGTTCAAATTATTCTCTTTGCTTTCTGCTTAAACAAACGGCTGAGTTACGCCTGCACTCACCTGAAGGGAAGCTGCGGCGCCGAGTCGCCGGCCGATCGGCTCTCCTCCAGCACCATGATGCGACGCGTCACCGGTCACGTGACTGTCTTCCGACCGCGGAGACCTTGATAGGCCTGCAGGTAAAGTGATGCAGCTCAGATCACAAGTAAGTCACTTTTTTCGTGGAGGTTCTTTCTCGTTTGTGCATCCATATCCTTAATCCAGAAAAAAAATCGAACACTTTTGCTGTACCCGCACGGTCTGACTGGCCTGTATAGAGAGGAATATTGGTCAAGTTTATATATACTAAGGTGTTCTATTTAATAGCAACGCTCTTCAGTGCAAAGCGAAGCTGGCTACTAGCCTGGGGATGTCTATTTATATTTCAGCACAAAAGGGGCTTTATTTTACAGAGCACCCGATAAAATTCTCATTCGTTCGCAAGTCAGCGCTTCAAGATTCTTTTTGAACCTGCCCCCCCCCCCCCCCCCCCCCCCCCGGCGCCGAGACATCTCAATTTACCCCGGAGAGGGACAGAAAAAAACTGGCAGGGTTTTAACGTATAGTTGAACCGAGTAGATGCGCGAAAACATGTGTTTGGCCTGATTGCCTCATGGTTTTGCTTTGTTGCAGGTAGTCGGCACTTCTGGCGACTATATTAAACTCAGGCTAAGCTCTGGTCGAGGTTAGGCCCATCTGATCTGTTCGCGCCGCAGACGGAAGTTGATGAAGACGGCGATGTGCAATGCAGAGCTCGAGAGTTTGTTGCAGTTTTACACAAGGGGTGATCGGTTGGGTGGTGGTGAAAACATTTATGTAATTATAGGGAGAGGTGTTCGGGGTCGTGACCTGAATGGTCATGCTCTTACAACCACCAGTTGGGATGCCAAGTCAGGCACACTATTGCCGGTTGCCGCAGCCCGGGCGCGCTGCGTTAAGGCCCTTTGAGGCCCTAAGGTGTAGCAGCCGGACAGGGTCGCTTCCCAGTCCTCTCAGGTGGGGTTTGGAATGCAGGTGGCATGGGTTCTGCTGACAGGCCCACACCATGTGGTAGGTGTCAGACACCTCCCCACAGTGCGAGCACCGCCCGTCGAATTGAGGGTCGAAATGCTGTAGAGTTGCCGGGCACAGCATCGTGTTGGTGAGCAGGCGCAGGAGTACCCGCTCGTTGGCCTTCCCAAGCCCTTTGACGGGGTGGGAAGAGTTTGGTGCGTGGATTTGTAATAATCGCACATTTCCTTAAAAGTGTAAACCGGATTGAAACCGGAGTCCTGGTGGGCGTCGGGTCCCGTGGGAAATGCCCGGAGAGAGAGCGCGCGGGCGGCGGCGCCGGCTGCCTCGTTTCCGTGGAGGCCTTGGTGACCTGGAGCCGAAACGAGAGATTGGTGCGCTGGATCCGAGTTTCGGAAACAATTTCGGTAGATGCGATAAGCTAGGGGGGTAGCCCACCCTTGCTCGACGTTTCGACAAGCCCCTCGCGAGTCGGTGATTATGTATTTGGAGGAGGATTCGGAGACTGCCAGGGCGATGGCAACCTCTTCTGCGTGAAGTGCTGACTGGGCCTTGAAGGTAAGGTCGTCTACTGTTTTGCCCTCATGGACGACCGCGGCCGTGTGCTATCCCCTGCGGTCCGGGATGGAGGCGTCCACGTAGAATACTCCTGGTTCGCTCCTAAAATGGCGGTCCAAGGCTTCCGCCCGCGCCAGGTGCCTACCATTATGGTCTTCTTTGGACATGTTGGTGGGGGCAGACCGCACGGGGAGGGCGCATCTCCAGTGTACAGGAAGGCGGCATCTCTCCGGTGATAGTATAGTGCTCTCGTGTGGTGACAAGCGAAGCTAATTCGTTCGTTCCGCCGCGGTTCGAATCTCGGTGACGGCAGTATTTATATATTTAAAGGTCACATCTTCAGCGATGAATCGGCTTTTGGAGCTTTGGTCCTCAAGTAAAGCTTTCGCTCTAAAAGGGCTTTGAAGGGAGCACCACTTCCCTGGTTGGGAGCCAGGAGCTGAGTCTCCGGATATCTTCATTTAGGCACGAGGTGTTACCCGTCCCAAAATCTGTGCGAGTTTCAAAAGGCGGTCACGGCCAAACTCCTGGCAAACTTTGTTTTGCTCACATTTCGCTGTGCCTTTTGTCTTCACTACCTTCATCGCCCTTGGAGGCTTATGAAGCTGGTGTCCTGTCCACCAACCCTAAAGCAAACTGCGTTCCCATTTCTGAATGATATGTGCACATACCGACTGTAAATATACATAGCTGGCTCACTACATCGATCAATTCACCGGCCGCAGTGGTCACCCCCGAAAGGCCCTTCGTAACTAGGGTGAAAGCCTCTTGCCGGTAATATTTGACGGGTGCCCGGGTAATCGACGAGGGGGGGGGGGGGGTAATCTTCGACGGGGGTATGACTGAGAGGCAGTCCTGCAAGGAAGCAAGCTGCAATGCGCCGTGGGTCCTATGAACAGATAGTCCTTGAAATAAGAGAACTGAACTACAATGTCATAAGAGAGTAATTACTCATTTGCATCCACCCAAGCAGAGCCATAAGGCTGCAGAGGAAAGTTGCACGGCTTTCTTAGAAACATTATACTTAAAGAAGGATTCCCCTATACATTTCACCAGCACTGATCCCACTTCAAGTTATTAATCAATTCGCTCTCTCGCTACCACAAGCTTGCTGTTCCGGTTAGCTCAGATGGTACAGACTGCTCCGGTGAAGCGGTGGTCCTTCGTTCGAACCCCGGACCCGGACAAATTTTTGTTTAACTACAAAGCTTCTGAGAATGCTGTGTATATTTCGTTTGTAGCCGTACGGCTGCACTTGGGTGGACGCAAATGGGTAATTACTACCTTAATACAAATCTGCTGCACATTGGGGGGATTCCGCTAAAAATTTTACCAACTACAGTGTCCTCGTCACAGGACATGACATACTGCATTGATGGCTGCTAGTGCACAGCTGCATCGCATACAGCACGTTTTTTTTTTCTGAATTTTTTATTTCAGTTCTTCATCTAGGTTGCTGTCTAGGAAATGGATTACTCACAACCCGGTGACAAGTTTGTGCAACGCCATAAGGTCACGTGACCTCCTTCGACCTGTCAGCTGGTTTCGTGACACCGGACAACGGCGAGGTTTTGTTGTGACGACCACTCTAATACTAACGCATTATAAAAACGAGTAACTCAGAAATAATTTGGATCCTAAGACGTCTGTTGCTTCGGAGAAGTGTAGGAGGGCCATAAGTTTGGAGTTTATCTAGGTCTTGCGGTAGGTCCAGTGTTGATGGGCGGCGACTGTGGTGTATAGCACGTAACGGCTTGTTTTGCCTTCGGCTGCCGAGCAGCACCGGAAGAGGTGTTTGTTGTTGTTGACGATGCTGACATATGACATTGAATGTGGCGCATTTGGCTGTTGGTTCCTGCAGACTAACTGGTTAGACTGGAGGGTTAATGTGGAACATATTCTTGTCTGTGGACCAGTAGTTGTGCTTCCTGCGCCTAGAGCTCTGAGATGGCAGGTGGCGTCAAAAAAAAAAAACACTGTCCGTATAAAGCCCTCCTAGACCGAGACGGTAGCGAAATTCCCCCTTTACAGCCGGTTTCTTCCTTAAACCTCAGTGATGATTATCGCTTGTAAGCGCCTCCAATCAGGGTCAAAACTTGTAGGAGGGTTTTAAAAACACGAAGCTTTGAAAATATTTTTCGCCACAGTTGTCATCAGTTCCCGGTGCAAAACTTTATTCCGCTCGTTGGGTAAGGTTTCTTAAAATGGCTAGCGCAGTCGGCTGCCAGTATCACGCACATGAGCTCAAGTTTCAGCTCTTTTCCGAAGCAAAGTAAAAATCGCCGCTAACCGTGAGATGCATCACGTGGGTGAATTACGTCAACCACAGATGCAAGAGCAAGTGGAAGAGAAAGTAAGTGTAACGCGAAGAAGATGGGCGGCATGACAAAAAAAAATACGCTATTTTCTCGTTCTTGACGAACCCTAACTGTATGTTCTCCCCAAGGCTGTTTCCTCCGACTGATAAGCTATGCGTTCGGGCAGCGCTATAGGCGTGGAATACTTTAGTACACGTTGTCTCAAGCTCCAAAAGACAGCCTCTTTCTTCGCTTCAAAGTCTGTCCTTGTGCTCCCGTTCCCTCGCTACTTTTAAAAGCTTGGTTTTGAGCTATTTGAGCGGCATTGTGGAGAAAGGAAAGACTTTATGAGAGGCTGTCACGCCACATTTTTTTAATTCGCACGTGAGGGCTCCCACTCGCTATCTGGCCGCCGTCTCAGCTCGTTTGCGCATTCGCAGCAGATAACGCAGCATACGACACGACTGCGTCCAGCATTGCTGTTGGCTGCATCGTCGGCCAAAGACTCCCAGTAATCTTTGCAAAAACACGTGACTTTCGGTACACTTTTTGGCGAACAGCTTAACAATGAGGCCCTCTTCTATGGTTTCTATTGTCCATGAGCCACTACTAGCTCTTAAGCACAAATTATGCAAACAAATTACTTGGACAAGGCAGACGGGTTAGGCTCAAACTTAAACTGTCTTCAAACATCTAACTTGCGCTCTAAGTTAATGCCTCTATCGTGTGTCCTGTCTTTAGTTTCCTCTTCGTTTTTTGCCATTCTTTCTTTTAGAACGTAATACAATCATGAATACAAACCAACCAGCCAAATAGAATGTGTCGTTTCTTCGTACCATACGACGCTAACGTACTAATGGCGCAGGCGTAGCGAGCAGTGCAAGCCGCGGTATTGATTCGCACGCGGTCGAAGTGTGCGTGGCCTCCGTTTAGTCGCTCCCGGTCTGACTGACCACACGCACGCGGCCGCAGCCACAGGCAACTTCCGAGTTTGACAGATCTTTCGTGCAGATGTCGGTTATTCTTTCTCTTCATTGCGTCTCTGCCCAGCGCAAATACACGAGGCGCTCGGCACTTATCGACTTTCTAGCGTGGAGACCGCGGGCCGCGTGATTCAAGGTCGGCCAGCGGGCAGTAAACAGCGGATGGCGGGAATGACACGCCAATGTGTCATTTTTCGATGCCAGTGACGTGCTGAACGTTCCGGATGAACGTCACTGGCAATATCCGAACGGTCATATGGGGTGTGTTCGCGGTCAAAATCTTCACTGCCCCCATTGACGGCACCGTTTTCAATACTGATGAGTAGTGAGCACTGTCGTACTACTTGCTTATATCATCATCATCATCATCATCATACAAGCCGTATGATGTACAAGGAATACAGAAAACTTAGAAATAAGTTAGGCTCTGATATTAAAAAAGCTAAGAAACAGTATTATCAGAATAAATTTTCAGCAGTCTCCAATTGCCCTAAGAAAATATGGGATTGTTTGAGCGACCTCATGGGAAGGGCTACAACCCATATTCCCAGCACATTAACATTCAATGGTGTTGAATACAGTGGCGCTGCTTTGGCAGACAAGTTTAATGCTCATTTCCTATCCTCTGGCGAATCATCTCAGAAGCAGGATAGAAATCATGAAATTGCTCAGTATATTGCCTCTCCAATTGGTAGTTCCATATTCTTGAATCCTTGCAGCGAACATGAAGTATTCACATTTCTTAGAAGCCTAGACAAATCCACTGCGGCAGGCGCAGATGAAATTAAGGCCGAGCCTATTATTGCTGTTGCCGATCTAATTAGCTTGCCCTTGCAGCATATATGTAACAACGCGTTAGTTCAAGGTATTTTTCCAGATGGTATGAAAATTGCCAGAGTGGTTGTTTTACACAAAGGTGGCCCTTATGACAATATAAACAACTACAGACCTATATCTGTACTCCCTTTGTTTTCTAAACTGCTGGAATATTTGATCAAAATCAGACTGTGTAAGTTCTTTGACGACAGACAAATTTTTGTTAACGAACAGTTCGGATTTCGTGAGAAGAAGTCAACAGAAATGGCATTGCTTAGTATAAAGGAAAAAATATTTTCTAATATGGATGATAAACAATTTACAGTTGGACTTTTTTTAGATTTCAGGAAGGCATTTGATTCAGTTAAACATGATATTTTATTTTATAAGCTACCGTTTTATGGCATTCCAGGAGTTGCCTTAAATCTGATCCGTACTTATCTTTCCAGTCGCGTTCAGTATACATGTTTGAATGGTCATCAATCACAACCTGGTCAATTAATATACGGTGTCCCACAAGGGTCTATTTTGGGTCCAGTATTTTTCATTCTTTATATCAACGATATAATAGCCATCCCTCGAACTCCCACAATAATTTTATATGCAGATGATACCAGTGTATTTTTTTCTGGCATGCATCTTAGTAATATTCAGGCTGAGGCAAATGCATGGTTACAAGAATTGTCTTTATGGTTGAATATAAATAAACTAGAGTTAAATGTTAATAAAACAAAGCTTATTGTATTTAAGGCACGTAACAAGCCTGATAACAGTGAAATTAATCTTACATTCAAAAATAGCGTAATTGAGCGTGTTTCTTCCTACAAATTTTTAGGCATAATCTTTGAAGAACACTTGAGTTGGACCCTGCATATTAATAAGATTCATGCCAGCATATCAAGGTCATTATGTGTATTATATAAACTTCGAGACCATGTTCCGAAATGGCTGAAGTTGCAGTTATATTATACCCTAATTCAATCACATCTTCATTATTGTTTACTTGTTTGGGGATCTACAACGAAAACTAACCTCACGAGGCTGATAACATTACAGAAAAAAGCAATACGATATGTCGAAAACCTTGCATACAATGATCATACAGGTTTGTACTTCTCTAAGCATTCTATTCTAAAAGTCAATGAATTATTTGAGCTGAAACTGCTTTCTTATGTGTTTAACGATTTCAAACACCATCCCACTAAATATGTTCAATTAAACTCTAGTAGTGACGCGCCTTATAAATTAAGGCACGTCAGTTACAGAGTACCATTCGTAAGGACTAACTATGGAACCGAAATGCTTTCATATTTAATTCCCAGTCTTCTAAATAAACATACACAGGCCATAGAAATTATTCAGAAATCTGTTTCCCAAAAGTCATTCAATAGAAATGGTAAAGCTTACCTCCTTTCTCGCCCGAATGATTAAAATTCTTGATGTCCCTGTTTTTCCGTCAACTCTGTGAATTCTCGTGTTTTTCTTGTTGTGATGTGCCTTGTAAATATTTACTTTAATTATGTCATTGCAAAAGTATGCACCTTCCTCCTACTTTTACCTTGTATAATTATGTGTTGTTTTCTGTAATGAGAGTGTATGAAGCTCTTGCTTCTTTTGCCGCTTGTCCTGAGCATTGTGTCGGGTGCTTGGGCCCCGTCAGGCAGAGTGCATCTGCCTTTTGCCCCTGCATCCGAGACCTTGTTGTCTAAATAAAGATCTATCTATCTATCTATCTATAATCCTGATCCCTTTCATTAAAGGGACACTGACGACAAATAGGAGCTGGTCCGTATCGAATGGGTACCACGTTCTACTCACAAAGAGACCATTCTCATCGAAAACGGTGCTTTCATAGGCTGAAAGGCTAAAATATAGAATACGGGTGTTTCCATCACCGGCCGATTTCGCAGCTAAACTGCAGTGGGCGGACTTAGGATTTTGGGTGCGGAACCGCTGCACCGACGCGTAGCAGCACCGTCATACACTGCAAAGTGGAGTCCTTTCACGAGTTTGAATCAAGTGGCGGGAGACATTTTCATAAGCTAGAACAGGCAAAAAACCCGAATAAAAGTGTCGCCCCCACCGACCGATTTCTCAATAAAACTTTGGGGCGTGTACGCATCATTTTTTTTTGTAGATCCCGGAAAGTGCGATGCATCGTCATTCTCTACATAACTGTGTACGTCACGAGTTTATATCGACTGGTCAGTAAAGCTTGTTAATACAGTTTTCTTAGTAATAAATGCGTCTGTTTCTGACGGACAAACGTTGCGCTCCACAGAATGACCAGTAAAAGTCACAGCGTCGATTTTTACTAAAAAATAATTGATGCGATTTGCTAGGTACCATTACGCAAGAGACTTGCAGACGTAGACCTTGAAACAAACTAAAACATCCTCAACGGAACATAGTAAGATGAGTGCAGAAAGAAGTTAGATGAAGACAATGGACTATGTGTCACTAAAGGCACCGTACCGTGTTCGAGAGTTCACTACAAACACAGCTGGGCGTCTTCTTTATCAAATAAATAATTTTCCTAATCTTCGATGCGGCTAAGCGGCTGCGATGTTTCAGTGTACTGTGTACGGCGCCAAGGGGAATGTACTCCCCCCGTCAAAAGTATACAGCCCAAACAGATTGCTTTTGAGGCCTGCATCCTGAGAGACCGCAATCACTTGAAAGAAGAATGGCTTCGCGTCCTCAATCCTGCCAAGCTTCGACTGCTAGATGTGCTAGGGAGCCGCACTAAACAGCTTAGAAGCAACCCCCTTGGTCTGTATTCTTTTGACGGGGGTTGTACTTCGCATCCGCTGTGATCGCGTTCCGGTGGCTGCGAAGCGCAAGAACACCCTATATTAATACGGAGATTTAGCTAGATGTACTTTGACCCTCAGCATTCCGCTACGGCACCGCTCGAAAACCGGGGCGCAGATTTGGAGCACTAAATGGTTAATGGTGTCTTACAGGCCGAAGCAAAAGTCCGGGTGGTCAGGTATTCCGTAGCGAAGGACTCCGGAATATTTTCAGTAGCTTTAGGTTCTTGAAAGAGCCGCGGAATCTCAGACGGCATTTCTTTCACTTCGCTTCCACCTAAAGGCGGCCGCCATATCTGGGATCAAACCCGCGTATCAATGTGCTGGGTGCATGGCTGATGCTGAGCTACTAAGCCACCGTAACCAGCGTGTACGGGTTTAACTTAGCATCGCGATTACGTTTTTGCGATCACAGTAGAATTGTCATTCCGGAAAGTCCCGGCATCGGCATGTGACAGCCAAGGAGTGAAGCGTTTACAGCGGCGTCTGAGAGCAAAGGAGTCAAGCCGCCGCCCTTCACCCACTTGCAGCAACCGCAACCCTGCCATGGGAGGAGCCCACCACGCACACACCTCCACCCTTCAGACAATTCCGGCGTCGGCGAGTGTCAGCAAACGCGTGAGGCATCCAGAAGAGCCACCCTCCACCTAACTGCGTTCTTCAAAAGCTTCCACCTAGCACAAGTCCATGAGAGCAGCCCACCACCACTCACTAAAGCTCATGAAAAGCGCACAACCTACCCACATGCCTACCTCCACTCTACCACACTCTACACTCACCAGAAGATTACGCGTAATAATAACAAAAACCAGACGGCAAAAATTGTGCAGGTACGACGAAACTGCGCCGACGAACGGGACGGAAGAAGAAAGGAGAGACACATGCGCTGACGGATGAAGAGGCAGGCACAGCGCTGAACTGAATAAGAGACAGACACATGCGCTGAACTAAAGAAGAGACAGACACATGCGCTGACAGAAGAAGAGACAGACACATGCGCTGAACTAAAGAAGAGACAGACACATGCGCTGAAGGAGAGACAGACACATGCGCTGACAGAAGAAGAGACAGACACATGCGCTGAAGGAGAGACAGACACATGCGCTGACAGAAGAAGAGACAGACACATGCGCTGAACTAAAGAAGAGACAGACACATGCGCTGAAGGAGAGACAGACACATGCGCTGACAGAAGAAGAGACAGACACATGTGCTGAACTAAAGAAGAGACAGACACATGCGCTGAAGGAGAGACAGACACATGCGCTGAACTAAAGAAGAGACAGACACATGCGCTGAAGGAGAGACAGACACATGCGCTGACAGAAGAAGAGACAGACACATGCGCTGAACTAAAGAAGAGACAGACACATGCGCTGAAGGAGAGACAGACACATGCGCTGAACTAAAGAAGAGACAGACACATGCGCTGAAGGAGAGACAGACACATGCGCTGACAGAAGAAGAGACAGACACATGCGCTGAACTAAAGAAGAGACAGACACATGCGCTGAAGGAGAGACAGACACATGCGCTGACAGAAGAAGAGACAGACACATGCGCTGAACTAAAGAAGAGACAGACACATGCGCTGAAGGAGAGACAGACACATGCGCTGACAGAAGAAGAGACAGACACATGCGCTGAACTAAAGAAGAGACAGACACATGCGCTGAAGGAGAGACAGACACATGCGCTGAACTAAAGAAGAGACAGACACATGCGCTGAAGGAGAGACAGACACATGCGCTGACAGAAGAAGAGACAGACACATGCGCTGAACAGAAGAAGAAGAGACAGGCACCGGCGCTGAGATGGACCAAGAAGAGATAGACACATATGCTAAACGGAAGAAGAAGGGACACACACATGCGCTGTCTTCCGTCCCATCTGTCAGCGCTGTTTCGTCGTACCATTCAACATGAACCCATCAGCCTGACTCAGCCCTCTCCTTAAAATTGTACAGCACTGCTGTCTGCTGCATTGGAGAAATGCGAAAGCATTTCCGTTTGAACATCAGCAACTTTTTTTCCCCAAGTAATCGTTGTCTAACATCAGTACACATCACCAACACACCACAATGCGTTCACTTGCCCTCTAACACACTTGTACCAACGACCTTCCATGGCATATGCGTTTCGTGGTGGCCAGGCACACAGATGGCCTGGGTTCGAAGCGCAATGTCGGGGAATTTCTTTTTCACAATGGTCATTTTCGTAAGGACACACCCTGCTGACACACTCTGCCGACCCACGTCTGCTCTGACGTTCTGCTGACAGGTGCTGTACATGCCACTCATGACACACCAAATGCTTTCGAATTAAAATCGAACCCCCAGAACGCATTTGGAGGGCGAACATAGTAAAGCGAAAGGCGGGAGCCTCGCATAGCATCTTCACCGCATCAGTTCGTATGATTGTCCATCAGTATTGCTGATCAAGTGCAAGTTCAATATAATTTGCATTTCTATAAATACAAAAAATGTAGGAAAAGGGAGTAAATAAACTGACTTGAGGCAAGCGCAGTGGTGCCAACCCTAGAAATTTTTCTCTAGATCTAGGGAATTTGGACGCAATTTAGGCGAAAAGGGGTTTTTTGTATGATCTAGGTGAAATTTCGTTTGCTCGGAGAGTTTTTTCTCTCTCTCAAATTGGGAAGACAGTACAAGCTTTTCGTTGTTTTTGCTCTACAACTGACGGAGGCCCGCACAACACTGCCACGCGCTCGAGTAGAGCCTGTTTCACATGGAAGTGAAAACGCTTTGTTGCTGCGGCGCAAAAGCTGTTCAGAGCCATCGCGACGGCTCCAGCAGTCAGAGCGGCGATGTTCCAACAAGTTACAAATTTTTCGCCCCGCTGCGCTGCTGAATTTTCAGTCTCTTGCATGCATGTGAACCAGCCTTTACACGGACGTAGTCGGACGTGTATGGTCCCTGACGTGGCCAGTGGCACCCGCTGTGATCTGGCGCGCCACCGCCTTCCCTCAACACGCGCGCCCCTTCCTCGCGCTCTATTTGGAGCTCGCTGCACGACGTGAAATTCCTATTTAATAAGCATATCAGCACATTTATTTCGGTAATTAGGAAAGAACAAGGGTGTCATGCCTTTGATAAAGGAGCGCCGGGTTGGAAATCTTAGCTAGTCTAACTAGTGTTGCGAGGTACGGGCTGTGGACTCGGTGAAGGCACTGGTGAAGGAATTGGGTCTTTATTCACAGAATTTGACCCAAAATAAAAAAAGGACCCCAGGCCCTTGGAAGGTACAGGCTGGCTCCCCGAGCAGCTGCTCTCTTCCGCTTCTGGAGGACGACTCCCCTCGTTGACTCCCGTGCGTTCACTCTGCTCCCTCGAACGCCGTGCCCACGAGACCCAGCTGGGCGTTCTCGGGAGGAAGCGTCCCTCTGCGCTGACGGTCGCGCTCTCGAACGCCGTGTCCACGCGTTCGCGTCCCTGGGCATTTACGTTCGCGTTTTCGAACGCCGAACATGAGCCCCGTGTCTGTGAGGAGGCAGGCACCCTGCGATGCCGAGTAAGGTCCGAACGCTCGCGGCACAAACAGTTTCCGGATCTCTGGCCCACAGGCCCGCAGTGTCTTGCAACGTAACACTAGGGGAACAATTCCCAGTTCACGCACCGCGGTGGCGCGGGGGTTATGGCGCTGGGCTGCTGACCCGAAAGACGAGGCTTCGATCCCGGCCTCGGCGCTCGAATTTCGATGGAGGCGAAATTCTAGAGGCCCGTGCACTGTGCGATGTGAGTGCACGTCAAAGAACCCCAGATGGTCGAAATTTCTGGATCCCTTCACTACGGCTAATCCTCATAGCCTGAGTGGCTTTGGGATGTTCAAGCCCAATAAACCAAACCAATCAAACTGTTACGTCAGCCACCCTCTAGAGAAATCGCAGTAAATGAACAAGTAGCTTTTATTTCGGTTTCTGTACACTCCTCAAGCGACCTCCAGGCATTTTGTACGTGGTATCCTTCGGATGAAGTCTAAACCGACTCAACATGAGGGGAAAAAATTCAGTTAATTCCACATGCCGATGCATGTTTACCGATATCTTGCGTGCAGAAAAAAAAGCATACACGATATAGAGCGTTTAATTTGCCATTTTCAAAGAGCGCTACGGTTTATCTTCCAGCTTCATTTATAACTTCTTCATTTCAGATCCTTCATTTCAAATTTACAGCTAATTTGTTAACCGACGTCTGGTAATAGGGTAGCTGCATGATAAAACATGGTACTAAACTACGCATAAATATACATTTTTTCACAATTGAACACTATTTTTTGTACCTAGAAAAATTTAGGAATTTTTTGTTAGCAAATTTGAGGAGAAGTGGCTCTGGAGGTTGGCAGCACTGGGAAAGCGTGACAGGGCCCCCCTTTACAAGGCAATTGTAAGCAAGAACGCTTCAGCAATTTGTAATGAAGCAAACCTACGAAAAAACCGATCTATATATCATAAAACGCGAAGACGGATAATGTGTTAGGTATTATCCATCTTCGCGGCGTTAGGCATTATCCATCTTAATCAATGAATATCTTAATCAACGGACGCCACCTTATATTTGTCTCCTGTAAGCAATGCGAAGTGGCAGAAGTATTCCGCAGCCTCAATAAAAGAAAAGCTACCGACTGCGGCAACATTCAGATAAGACCTGTGACGCATGTCATTCATATTATAGCTCCTGTTTGGTCTTTTATCTTCAACCTAGCGATCGAACAAGCCGTATTTCAAGCTCGGATGCAAGCTGCCAAAGTATCGCCCATTTATGAGAAAGGAGACAAGAAGAAGCTAGAAAATTACAGGCCAATATCCATTCTTCGGCTTTTCGTAAAGGGTTTCGAAGAGGTAGAGCTTATCAGGCTCACAAAACTCGCTGATAGCATTTTTCCCCAGCGCATAATGGTTTCCGCACACACCAATCTACCGAACTTGCTCTCCTTGATCAAAAAGAATGTATCTTAGAAGCAGTAGAAAAGAAAAACCTTGGTCTAGTTTTATTTATTGACTTCACGAGAGCCTTCGACTTTCTATCACATGCTAAGCTGCTCAAAAATTGGAGGTTTATGGGTATCGGGGACACGCAATAAATCTGGTAAAATCTTTACTTGAGCAGCCGCCACCAACATATCTATAATGGCGAGAATTCTTCTGCAACTAAGCAATAAAATCAAGAGTGCCGCAAGGAAGTGCCTTAGGGTCATTTATTTTCAATATCTACATTAACGATATAGTAAACATTGCACATGAGACGAAGTTCGTTATTTACGCAGATGATACAATAGTATAGATGTCAGGATGTGACCGCCAAAGTATTGTAAACGCGGCTAATACAACCCTGGCAAACCTGGCAAAATGGTGTAACCAAGACAACCTAAAAGTTAACTCCTCCAAAACAAAGCAATGTTTTTCTTCGCGAAAAATACACCCTGTCAATTCACTCAGCTAGTCATGTACAATATGACGCCAATAGAGGTAGTGAGCAAGTTTAAAACGTTGGGCGTATTTTTTAGACACACATTATCATGGGATGAACACGTTAATAACATCGCAACAAAGATTGCCTCTGTTAGTGACGTCACGTATTATTCCAGCTCAGATTTGCACTACCCCTCCCTGTGAAAATGTTAATTTATAATTCATTAATTACAGCACAACTTAACTACGACGAAATCATGTGAGGTACGGCGACGCGAATAAATAAAACAAAACTATATATGTTGTAAAAAAGAGCGATGCGGGTAATGTTCAGTATCACGTTAGAGAACTCTATTCTGCCTGCTTTTTCATGTGCCCGCGTGGCAAAATATTTTTTACCTATGCAACCTCAGACTACTGCTCTTATATAAAAAACTGTCACGTAATGATGACAAAAGTCTCGAACACACACACACACACAGTCCAAAGACATTTTATATATTCAACATGTCGACAAGAAAGACGGATTGTTCAGCGAACAAGGACTAATTTTGGTAAGCAACGATTTGTTTACACACTAGCAACATTGCTAAAGCAATTACAAATTGCGAACAGTGATCCCTTGTCCACTTCTTCACGTCTATTATTAAATAACTTACACATTTTTTACAGCTTGAAAACCTATGCCTGTCTCCACTTGTTATACCTGGCAATACACTTATATATTTGTTTTTCTATTGAATGTCTCTAGCCCGCCATGTATAATTATTTCTGTTATATTACTGACATTTTTTTTACATGCTGCTGCACTGCCTGCTTTTTTTTCGTCCCTGCTTCTTACACCGTACGGGATTGAGAGCCAGTCAAGCTGACTAGTTCAGCTTTTTTCCGAGTGTTGCATGCCTTTGTAGACGTTCTCTCTCCACAAGACAGCCTGAATAAAGTAACCTTATCCTTATCCCTTTCCGTATCACCAACAAAAATACAAAAACAACAGCCCCGTCGCAATACTATGAAACGCCTAAATTAATAACTGCAAGAAAAATTATTTCATCGAAGTTTATTGCCTTAATGACCCAAAGCTGACTTTTTTTTCTTTTGAGGTAGCGGTGGTGTCCATCTAAAAATTGGGGCAGTTATGCGCCTTTAAAAGACGCATAACTGGCACCCTGGGTCAGCGGACACCACAATCGCGCTTTGAGGTACGTGGCGCTGGTGTCCACCTAACTCGTTACGCGTAACGCATTACACGGCTGCCGTTGTTCCCATAAATTGCTTCTACTAAATTACTTGTACAGAGGTATTGCAGCTTTCGCTGTAAGAAGTCATAAAATGCTAAATATGAAAAGACAACCACTGTACTGCATGGCGAACGACTCATTGTATATATCTGATTTCAGTTCATGAAAGTAGTTGCCTTCTACGCCGCTCAGTTTAGGCTACTGCGTATCCACAACAGAACTGCAATTTATTGTTGTTGTTTATCGCTCTTCCGGAACATGTCGCGCTTCGCGCACCGTTAGCGCAATAAGGGCTGCACGTTGAAGCCTCAGTCACAACTGGACACCCCTGTCGCTGCCGAGATTCTCTTAATTAGGGATTTTCATTGTCCATTTACGAATCATAAAATGTACGCACGTTTGAGCATGGCGGACACTGACGCACTCCCACCGCATGCTCCGACGCCGCTCATGGTTTGGAACTCCCACCGTGCCTTGTCACTTTATGCATGGTTGCCTAACTATAGCCGTAACGACGGTCATATTTCACTCGAAAAGACGAAACGCAGACCAAACTCGCGCGTGAGCATGGCACATGTCACGCCCACAAACCTTACTCGTGGTTTTATCTTCCTTCCTCATTTTTTTTTTTTTTTGCAATACCTCGTTTAGGGTCACCGCGGCGAAGGTTATACGAATAAGCGAAACGCGATGCCAGTTTGAAAACGCATCCACATCATTAAGTGCCTGGTAACGTAATTCTTCCTGGCACGCTTGAGCGCGACCGACGCGCAGTAACCGGCTCCCGGCGTCGGTAGGCAAAGCATCGATTGCGCGAGGCAGACCGCGCAGCACACACATTGCGTGGCACGCTGGGGTCACTGACCACTGTCCGCGGGAGACGTCCCTTCACTGCTCCGTTGTTCGCTGTTGGACAACGAAGCAACAAGGCACCTCGAGATGGCGACACCGGACCTGAGGTTGACGTTGTTTCAAGGTACTGGTGGGGTTAGCCTTGCGATTCTGCCGGCAAGTGCTCCACCGTGCCGACACTTAAATGGTAAATAAGGCCCACAGATCAGGTACATACCTG
This sequence comes from Amblyomma mixtum, assembly GCF_055824585.1. Taxonomy (NCBI): domain Eukaryota; kingdom Metazoa; phylum Arthropoda; class Arachnida; order Ixodida; family Ixodidae; genus Amblyomma; species Amblyomma mixtum. Next base: position 107,392,472 of record NC_143019.1, on the reverse strand, counting down.
AGACCTGACTGATCTGCATAGCCAGGCTGCATAGAGAGCGCCAACGTCTAAATCCGCAAAGTCAGTACTGTTTATCCTGATAGCTGCTCTACTTAGATCAGAGGATCTGCAGCAGGAGCCACATCTGTTCGGACTCCTTAGGGGCTAAAAAAAACTCGAACTTGTGACTGTGACACTAAGTACATGCAAATCACGAGATACGTGCCCGTAATTAGACAAACTACAAAAATATGCAGTTACCTATGGCACGAGAAGAGGTTCAAAATGCCGACCAGAGAAAAACAGACGCCATAACATAGAAAGCAAAGAACATTAGCGTAAGTCCAACTAGCTTCCCCCACATGCAGACTGATTTGCAAAAAAAAGAGAAAAATTGGTCGAGGTGGTACGGATCCATGTTACGATCCACGTGCTCTTTTTCTGGCTCGAGCCTTGCAATAATGTACTTAACTGTGCACGACACGTGCTCTTTGTGTTCTTTCGTTTTGTTTTCTGTTTTTCATATATTGAGTGCCGCAGCAAATTTTTGTCAGTTGATAGTGGCCGCCTGAGCTGTCTTTCTACGTCTCCGTCGTCGTCCTTGTGGGGCCTCGATAACACGGACACTTTGATTCCCCTCTCCACCAGTCTGAACCTATAGCATGGAAGTGAAAGGCAACATATGTGTAACATTCTCGGACAGAAAATTTAGAAATTGGGAAATTGTAAGGTACTGTTATGGAAATATTGAAGGTAAAAGTCCATTCTTCTAATATATCGCAAATTGTTTCTTTTAAAGTGTTTCCATCCATCACATCGAACAGTTAAGACTGCCATAGAAAAACAATGGGGAACGCTTTTGACGAGAGCAAAAACGTTAATAGAACAAAAATGCAAGACCGCCGTCACGTGATATGCTGATATATTGATTTTGATAGTAAAATCTTAAGTCATATGAAAAAACTGCGTTCATCAACGGCTTCCCACTCAAAAATGCTTTTGTCCAGAACTGTTAGGTATGAAATGCGTTTAGTTCCCATTCAAGAATTGTTACACAAAGAGAGGTATTGTCTGCAGTCTGAAAACGACCTCTCAGCTCAAGGCAGCTAAATAACGGCGTCTCCCGCGCTTTACTTTGGGCAGATTAATTATACTTATATTTAGAGAAAGGGCAGAACTGTCACCGCCGTGATGACTGTAAGGCTAATTGCGCCTGCACCTTAACGCTTCAAGCATTACCCTCTAAGTACACATCTGAGATGTAATCGCAGAATTCAAGCCACAGATGCCCGCTGGCAGATAATACAGCAGAATAAAAAAAATACTTTTAGCCCAGTGGGTGCGCATTATTATTTCTCTACCGCGCGTCCATGGGAACAGAGATCGTACACAGCTGGCGGACCAATAAAAGCTTGAAGATTGTTACGGACCCGCACGGGCCCTGCAGATAATACATGAATGGCAGGATCGAAATGAACGCCCTCAGAATTCTGATGAAAGTAGCAAATCCAGATTCCACCCCAGTACATATTTGTTGGATGCCGGGGTATGAAGGATTACCCGGAAACGATGATGATGATGATGATGGAGCAAAGAGGCTTGCTCGAGCTTACACCAACCGTGCGACACCAAGACTACCCTTAACACCGGAACAGATGTCGTTTCTTGCAGGACATCATCGTACCATTAGGTGCTGTTATGCTCCTCGTCATAAGGATCTAGACAAAAAACAATTCCCGGAATGGCGGAAAATTCAAATGGGGCTTTACCCAAGCCTGCTTTATACGGGGTGTTTCACCTAAAATTTTGCACCATTTTTAAAGATAGGCTTTTTGAGTTAGAAGAGCGCATATTTCGGCACAGCACTGTCAGCGGTTAAGTACATCGGAATGCAACTAAGATGTGCTAACTAGAAATCTCGTTAACTCAAACTGAATGTTTAATTTTTAACTATTACTGCTAGGCTCCTTAATTTTTGAGAGGCGTGTACCCAGCGTAAGTAATATTCAGATAAGTTTTTAGAATTTCGAAAACGCGGTCACCCTCGGCGCTGTGTCCCATAGACATTTTGGCTACAGCACGCCAAAATACGCGCCCTTTTGAGAAGTTTGCAGGCAAACTAACCTTTCCAGTGCACGTAACACGTCCAATAGCCCGAATGTGTTGGGCCACAGCGCCAAGGATAACCGCGTTCTGGAAATTCTAAAAACTGATTGGATATTGCTTGCAGTGAGCTAAGGAACCTAAGACCCAACATTAAGGGGCCTAGCATAATCATTAAAAATTAACTATTTAATTTTGGTTACCCATCCCGCTATTTAGCACGCCTTAGCTGTATTATGATGTACTAAACCGCTGACATAGCTATGCGAAGTAAACGCTCTTCTAACTCAAAAAGCCTATTGTGTAAAGTCTTAGGTGAAACACCCCGTATAACCGCATGTATCCCAACAGGTATATGGAGTATTGTCCCTGGTGCGAAGACTCGCATCCCTCACTAGACCATATTACGGGTGGGAATGACGTCGGATCTAAGGAAACTCATATGCACTTCTCGAGAGCAGTGGGAGTCCCTGCTGGAGTTCTGACCTCAACGAACAGCTTAAGCTGATCAAAGCAGTCCAGAAGGCTGCTAGAGAGAGTGGAGTCCTGGACTAAGACCCAACACTGCTCTCCCATGAATATGTTTTGTGATTTCCAATAAATGTTTTCAATCAATCAATCAGCCTGCCTTGAAAAGAAGAATGCTGTAATCTCTGTGTATAAACCACTTTTGCGGATGTCTCAAGATGGTGTACAGTATCTCGCATAATGTTCGCGAAGGGTTTAAAGGAAAGAAACAGGTAAATATCAACTTTGAATATGAAGCAGTATTCTCGGTCCAAACACACGGAGTAATTTTGATTTACATGCTAGCTTCGGCAATTATTCGAAGCTGCTTTGGGTGCATAGGTCTAGAACCATAATGTTCCAAGTAATTCGAGCTCAAGGTCAGATCAAGTGGCCTCAAGTAGCCTACTTTGAGGAAAAGAGTCGGCATTGTCCTGCTCCTTCCTTCACGGTTTCTTTTCTAAGCAAAACAGCTTTGTAAAGCTCGACCATGTATCGGTGTTCATGAAGGTGCTCATAAAAACGGTAACAGTAAACCATGAAAAAGAGAAAAAGTTACCGTGTCCTTATTACAGCGTCTCGTACTCTACCACAAGCAAGGAACGCGCACAAGTCCGGCTTCTTGCAAAGGTAGGATATAAAAAACTCTGCCTCTCCCGTAAACGAGAGTAGAGTAAGCATGAAATGTTTACGGGCCTAATGTCATCTCGGTGGACACCCGAACCGCACCGTACAGGAAGGGAGGAACGCCACCACCCGTTCAGCGCGATGCCTTGCCATTTGAACGCAAGGTTTTTTGAGGAAAGGAAATGGCGCAGTAATTCTCTGCCATCTCGGTGGACACCCGAACCGCACCGTAAAGGAAGGGAGGAACGCCACCACCCGTTCGGCGCGATGCCTTGCCCTTTGAACGCAGCGCTTCTCCCCCGGATCACGTATGACAACGAAGTGTAAAGTGGCATTTATGTGCTTTTTGCACGCCTTATTAGAAATCGGAAATTATAATTCCGTGCATTATCAAACCCACAGCTCCACTGATATCTTGATAAACATTGAGAAGGCACTGGCAGCAGTTATTTTTTGTCTCGTTTGGAGACCAACCGGTGCTTGCATGCCGGTCGCGTAGGAGGGCTTAGAGAGTCTCGTTAAATCTCGTTAAGTCTCGTACGGTGCCCGGATGTTCTCGTTTCAGAGCCCGGATGAGTGGATTTCAGTGCCCGGATGACGGGAATTCAGTCCCCGGATGACGGGAATTCAGTGCCCGGATGAGTGGATTTCAGTGCCCGGATGATGGCTCTAGGTCTCGGCGTGACGTCACCACACTGCCGACAACGGGGGCTAAAAGCATTTCATGCTTAAAAGAAATTGAATCATTATCCATGACTGGGCGTCGAACCCGCGGCCGAGTAAACAGATCTCCTTTAAGGGCTGCTCAGCGAGAACACGAGGCTATCGCCGATTTCTTTTTTTTGTAGCCAACACGCTTCGAGTTCAAGTGCACCACTGTCTCGCGCTGTGCATTGGAGAGCGTCGCCTTCATCAACTTCTATTTGCTCACTGTCTTCTTCTACGTAGCAGAAATCCGTGCTTTCGCTCTGATTCGAATGTAGTAAACATTCTCTGTATTTTGTTTTCCCCTGGGACATCCATATTCTCCTCTATTACTCCAAGGTTGACCTTGGAGCACCGCTTTTAACTTTCTGTAACGCAGCATTTTTGGAACAGGCCCTAAAATAAAAATCGGAGCATTTCTCGCTCGCATTCACAGCATCCGGAAAGCTACACTCATTCCTCTAGATGTTGCTTGTGAGACCCAGTGCTAGTGAGATTTCGAGCCAATTAGGCATGGTAATTGACACTGGCATTGGCCGTATCATATGCCCTCAAATGCTCAAAACGTGACACATGACCACTGCGAGCATCAAATTCAGGGCACGAACGGGGAGATACTTTTTTGTTAACAGAGTCGTCGCGTTATCGTTGCCAGTAATGCAAAGCACCTCGCGAATTTTGGTATGTTGGTCATCATTTTGTGCCCCGGTTAAGTACCAAGCGCAAGATGAAGCAACCGGGGGTCAACGACCTGCTCCCGCTTATCCGCGGTGCCTACCCACCACCAAAACATGCAGCGGAGCTCTGACAACGCACAAATTGATAGCTTTCCCACCCGCTGCATACTGCAGCCTTTAATCACATTCATTTCTCACTTCTCCGGAAGCAAGTTGATAACTAACCCGAAGCGCTGTTCCTGGTCGTTCGAAGCGACTTGATTCCAAACGTCTCAAAGCAAACCAATGTTTCTTGATTCAAAGAATCTTATAACATAGAAACACTGTTTATCTAAAGTGCCTTAAAGAACAGCGATCATCACTGCAGTCTGCAAAGAAGGCAGAAGTACGGACAGACATAAGCACCGCAGAGGTCAGTGACCTCTGAGCAACTGACACGCTGCGCAAGGCGGTTCGGAGAGAAACTCAAACCAGGAAGAAAGAAAGCGCGCTACTTGAGTTTGCCCACACACTCACGTTCAAGACGACGTCGTCACGCGTCCACTACACATCCGCACGGGTTAAACTCTCCTGTTCTTGACAAACGGCCAACTGCGCACGGGTTACGACAAGCGAGCACAGTAGATAAAAGCGCGTACAGTTCCGGAAGAGAGTCCTGCGAGACCAAAGAGAGGCACGGGATTCTCTCTCGCCGGCTGGCAGCGTTGCCCGCAATGCACGCGGCTCGCTGGTCGATTTGAGAGCACCGTGGGCCCGCGTCGCTGGCCACGCTTGTCATTGGATGGGTGAGATCGTCACGTGACCACGCCGTCCCAGAGTGATCCCGGCCGGACGAAATGTGCCCCGCAGGCAAAGCAGTCACGCTCCACGGAACCAGCTTATTTGTTTATTTGCGCCCCGCAGCCCCTGGCCCAGTGGTTCGAGCTTCCGCCTTGCATGAGGAAAGTGCGGGGTTCCATGCAGTGGCAGAGGGCACCCTCCGATTTTGTAATGAGTATAAGCGTCCGCCGGGCCTGGTGCGTGGCTCTCTCCGGAATGAAATGAATGGGAAAATTGGGCTTAACCTCGCACCGTGCACACCTAAAAAAAAAAAGAGAGAAACGTTAGGCACGGCTTTCTTCCCTTAAGCTGCCCTTCCGCCATTACAGTCCACCGTCATCATCATAATAATACAGCGGGCTGTGTAGCTTGCCCTCATCATAATAATAACAATTAGCTCATACACCTTGTTTTTTTTTCAGCTAGCATTTAACCTTGCTTCTTGTCTAGCAACGTAGTACGCCGTACCCTAAAACTGCATGTACCCCTGCAAGCCAACGGGAAATACGTTCATAGACCTGAGCGTCTATATGTTATCCCTATCCAGGCAGCACCGAAACATTACGATAATGGCCCCGCCGCGGATGGTGGTGGTGGTGGTGAAAAACTTGAATCAAAGAGAGCTTGAGGGTTAAAAAAAAGAAACCTGCTGCATGGTCGGTATCCTTAGTCCGGGACACCGCATGACGAGGCCCCGTCTCGCGCCCGCTTGACCAGAGCCCTTTGGGACTCCAGTGTGGAGCAGTTGAGGAGGACAGTCTCCCATGCCTCTCGGGTGGGGGTGGGGGAGGGGGGAAGGTGAGGAGGCTCAGTGGTTACGGCACTCGGCTGCTGACCCGAAAGGCGCGGGTTCGATCCCGACCGCAGCGGCCGAATTTCGATGAAGGCGAAATTCTAGAGGCCTGTGTGCTGTGCGATGTCAGTGCACGTTAAGGAACCCCAGGTGGTCGAAATTTCCGGAGCCCTTCACTACGGCGTCCCTCATAGCCTGAGTTGCTTTGGGACGTTAAACCCCAATAAACCAAACTAAACCAAACCATTACAATAATGTTCATTTTTGGGGGGATCAAATGTTATTTCAATGTGCTCAATGTCCTTTTTTCTAATGTTCTAGTAAAGTTACATATAAATGTTAGAATAATCTTCCGCGGAAATTAATGAAACGTGTAAAGAACATAAATTTCACATTACTGTAGCAATCTAGAAAATGGTGAAGCAGCCCTCCACAAGCATGCAGCCCCACCAGTTGTGACGACGCACAACTTACAATGTTTTGCAAGAACCAGTAACGAGGGCGACACATATTAACTCCACTATTCAGCAACAACATGCAACTCGTATTCACTCACCTCCGAACGGATACCATGAATTCAAGCTTACACCCATTGCTGAGGGATGCACCATGACTTATAGTAGCGGATGGGTAATAACCAAAATTTTTAACAAAATTTAACGAAATATTTGTAATCTTGTTTGATATTTCTGACTCTAACGTTGTAGTAACGTATACAAGACTATAATAAAACAGTGTTGTTTACAGCATTAAAATAGCGTTTTCTGTATAACTTAAAACGTTATATGTTGAATTTTAACGCTATTGTAACATTACAATGGAACAAGTAATATTACTGCAACTTGCGTAACATTTTTATAACACTATTCTAATGTTCGGTGCTACCAGGGCATAACTTCAACACGCAGAAGAGCGATAAGCACCGATTTTTTGTTGTAGCAAAAGGGCTGCATCAATAATAAAGTTTTCACCATCATCATACAACGAAAAACGCGTTCCAGGCAGGTAGAACACCGTCAGTAGTTCTGCCTTGTTTTTTCTCATTTGACAATGCACGCAACAAAATCACATTTGTTTGTTTGTTTTTTTTTACTCAAAAACATCTCTCCTTGGTGGTGTAAAACAACTGGACAGTTTAGATCATTGCATTATCTCGATGATAACACAAAATCATCTGAAATCCTTTGAACATTAGCGATTGCGGCAGGGCGTAGCCTGTAGAGCACTTGGCCAGGAATGCTGTGGGTCTGACATTCAGCTGTAACCTTTTACGGAACGAAAACACAGAACCACTCACAATCAATGACCGAACGGCAGCAGTTGTCACTTATGCGACCGGAACCGTCACTCTTGCGGCCGCGCTGGCGGCGCTAAGCCACTGAGCACCGCAGCGGCTGAGTGGTTGTGGCGTTCGGCTGCTGAGTAGATGGTCGCGGAACCCCCATTCACGACAGCTGCTCTTCGACGAGACAACAGGAAAAAACATGTGTATGGGGTGTGCGACGTTGGAGAAGGCCTGCTGGTCGAAATTAAAGGGATACTGAGGCGGTTTTCGAATCAGCTAACCTTCCAGGGTTTTGAAGTAGTGTCATTGCTGATCACCTCTGTGAAATTATTTTTTCGATTTTGGCTAAAACAGTGGCGGAATCACCAATTAAAAATGCGATGTTTAAATTTCCCGCGCCCCGCGCGAGCGCCGGAGAGGGGAACAGCGGAGAGGGAAACCTCGTCCATGTCGGCCAGCGTGACGTCATGTTGAGGAGCCGGGGATGCTTCGGCGCACCCGAGCGCGCTTTCAGCGCGCGTTGTTTCTCGTGCTGCATGCGTTGTTCCTCGTACTGCGTGCGTTGTGACGTACAAAGTGTGTCAGCCGACCTTGAGAATCAGATTCAACAGGTACTACTCTGCGTTCGTGTCCACGAACAACTACGGCCGCGACTGTGTCGTCTTCCACTGTTTTCCGCAAGATCACAAGCTCGCAGCGCAACCGCTCGCTGCTGTGACGAAGAATTCAAGTCGACTAAAGCAATCTTACTCTGCTCGAAACACTTTCGTAAGAGCGGCTACAGGCAGAGATTGTCCTAGTGTGATCTCTGGAGATTTCTGTCGAAAAGACGCGGCTGAACCATGACACACTTCCATTGATTTCCTCGCGCATAAGAGGCGTGTCACCATTCCGAAGAAGCGCCTCTTTTAAAAGTAGAAACATGCTCACTTAGCCCCTGAAGAAACCTTATAGAGGCTTAAGCATGTGTCGCTCTCCTCAGCTTAGGTGCGGCCAGACCACCTGAGACGTGCTCAGCAAAGCTCGGTTAGTGATTTTATACTCGGTTCCACGTGTCCAAGCCAACAAGCAAGCAAGCAAGCAAGCAGAACAAAGCACAATAAAGCAAAGCAAGCAAGCATCGAAGCTCTTCATATGCGGCATCTCGTTTAATACTAGCTAAGCAATTAAAATGAAAGCGTTCGACGTTGATTTCGGATGCAAATTTATGACAGAAATGAATGCCAACCGAGTTTTTGCAAAAAAACACCGCAACCTTACTCGGTTTCTTCATCAAGTTGTGGCAGCGGGCGTGTTGCAGCTAGCTTGGCTTTTAAACACACATATAGTTGGCAACTACTTCACTGAACCTAAACTGCAAATGTAGGAAGGGCGAACGTTTCCGAGGCAGCGATTAATATTTTCTGGCATCTGCTGAACGCGCCAGGAGTGAAGCAGCAGCCTTGTGCACGTATTTGGCTTGGTTTCCAGCGCACCATGATTGCGTCACTAATTTTGACACCAACCTTGTGCTCCTTCATCGTTTCCTTGAAATACTTTCTTGCCCCAACCTGCAACGCAGGGTACTGAGAACGGGATTTTTTGTACACAGTGCTTTGGGCCTTTTCTTTAGGATGACGCTCTTCCGGGCGAGCCAGGAGGCGTCCCGTGGTGGTAATTGACTTGAGTATTGTTCGCACCTCTTTTTTTCCGAGAATACGAGCCGAGGCTGTGCTGGCACCTTTTACGCATGGTCTGCATCGCGTCTTTGACGCTGGCGTATGCTTGTGCTAGGCATAGAAGTTTTTGCTTGTGTCTTTTTTGGTTTCAGGCGATACGTGGAATGAGCAAACTGTAGTATCCTTTTCTTCGGTGGTCAGTAAAAAAAAATAGTCGCCGTATTCGCTTTTACAACGACACGGAAAGCTGCCATCTGCCCTCAACGCAGCGCCGGATCCGCATCGGCAGCTTCTCCAGTCCTCAAAGTGACGTCATGACCTCTCTTGACCAATCACGGGCGGCGGCGCGCCGCGCGGCGTGCCCCGCGGCACAGGCCGCATATTTCGGCTAAAAAAGGCAATTCGCGCTTGTTTTTGCCTTATTTGGATGCGATATTCCAGTATACAGCTTGAAAAACTATAGGATGCCGCTGCCAGCCCAATTTTCAGAAAAAGTGCTTCAGTCTCCCTTTAACCCGCAGCACTCCACTGTACGACGTCTGAATAACCCACATTCATATTCGTGGCTTAACCTCTACATAAAATACTATGCTTTAGCACGACGCAGTAACGAGTACGAATCTTGTGGCTTTCTAAATCACGCCATCCTTCACTGTTGCTTCGCTGCAATGCTTTTCTTTTCCTCACTCAAGCGATGAACAAAACATATCGTTAGCGTAGAAACCCCCAAGGAACGGACCATTCACTGACTCTCGCAACGTTGCTGTCATTATGAAGAATGATGCACAGCCCCTTTCACACTTACAGGGAAACTATAAACGCGTGACGACCGCGCTTGGAGAAGAGCTGCTGCCGACAACAGGCTCCTTCTCCGCCTTCTCACCAATACATTGCTGTGCCCGGCAGCGCTAAAACATTTTGACCCCTCCTTTAGCGGCAGCTGCCCACACTGTAGTCCAGTGTCTTCTGACACCTATCACATGGTGTGGGCCTGCCCCTCCAACCCCGCTATTCCCCCCATCCCCAAACCAACCCGGGAGGACTGGGAGGCGACCCTGCTCGGCTGCCACGACTTACAGGCCCAACAAGCCTTGGTCGAGCGCGCCCGGGCGGCAGCTACCGCCACTGGGGTCCCATACCAGGGACCTCCACCTAGTGTTTGTAAGGATCGGTCCCTTACGGGCTGATCCAAACATACCTCCTGTTCATTCGTAATAAATGTTTTCACCACCACCCACAACAGGAGATAATGCGTGGCACAAGGCACATACGCGGATAAAGTAGCTGGCCGGGCACATTGCGCATGCGCCTTTACCGCCGGTTCTCGCCGGTTGCTGGCAGTAGCGTTTCGCAAAGCACGGTGGTCACGCGCTTCCAGCTTCACTCTAAGTGTGAAAGGGGCTGTACAGCCCTTTGCCAAAAGCGAAGCGCCCAGAGGTCTTTTTTCTAAACCGTATAGAAGGGCATTTGTAGCATCACAGGCAACACAAAGGCGTCCTAAATATGACCCCAGAACTCCTGCGTCAGGGTGTTCAGGAGTCCTCACGTTCAGCTACTCAAGCGGTCCAACTGGGATCCATTTGTTCGTGAGTAGCGCATGCTGGGAATATCTTTAGGATTATTCATTTATTTATTCATTTGTTTATCTGTTTATTTATGTACTATCAGGGCCCGAAGGCATTACAAAGGGGAGTGCGAGGACATACATTTGGTAACGTACGGCGCAACAAGGACAATAACTGGTCTAAGGCGGCAAAAAAAACCAAGAAAATAACAGTACCAACTGAAAAAAATTTAAAAACTGGTTTAGAGAAATAGCACATGGCGCAGTCATTGTCCCGCATCTCGGTGGGCACCCGAACCGCACAGTAAGGGAAGGGATGTAGGAAAATGCTTAGACGTCAATATACCCGTAGTCGTCGATATAGTACATAGACGTCAGAGCTCCTACGGACGTCGATATATTATGTGGACGTTCTGTTTTCGCATTGCTCCAGTCCGGGTCGCCGCAGAGATCTCAGAGTTTTTTATAGTAACAGTGCCTTTTAATTTTTTGATTTTCAAAATATTTGTCCAAGAATGTTCGACATGGAGGAGTATGATAGGAAAGGTCCACAATCAGTTTTTTAGCACGCGTGCGCAGTTCAGCCTAACGAAGCTCTAATCTGGCAGCAACATGAACAGGAGAAGAAAAAAAATAGTGTCAGCACCGCCTATCAAAAGGCCACCTCCCCCATTCTTTTAGCCCTGTCACACCGATAAGTGGGAAAGCGCTTGTTAAAAAGAAAAATTTCAAAGCTTTTTCAAAAGTGACTTTCGCAGAAAGTCACCTTTCAGTAAGGCAGACAATGTCAGCGTCAGGTGCATCGATAGTCGCACAAAGTTAATCACATTTAGGCAAAGCACTTCGAGTGTTAGCTTACAAAAACCACAACGAATTCCGAGCTGCAGACCGGTGACCATCCCCCTCACGCATCCCGAATCGGTGGAAGTTTCGGATGAAAGGCTGGCAACACTACGACCTTCAGAAACGCTGTAGCTGTAACACCTATTGCCCATGCAAAGCTTATTGTAGAGTACATTGGATTTAGAGATAGCGTTCTGAGAGATTTCAAATTCGACTAGTTTTTTCCTCGCCGGACGCGTCAGAAGAGAGTATTGTCCACTTACGCTGATGCCATCATCTTTGAGTTTGGAACTTTAAAAGAAAAGTGTCTTGATTTAAAATACGAGAACATGATTGGTCTCCATTTATCTTCGAAGAAACCACCAAGCCTATGTGCCCGTTTAACTGACAGTCCCGATGCTGGAAAATTTAAGGCAGATGAGAATAGAGTACTGAGAACTTTTTCTTCAGTCTCGGTTCAAGAACTGACATGAGGTAGGCCATCAAACAGAATATTATAATAGCGCTGCCTCTCTTCCAGCTCTTCCTGGTTAACCCTCAATTTTAAATCTTCACTAGCTAGGTTCTAGACAAAGCATCGCAGTCGACGACATTCCTGCTGAAGAGATTCTCTGGCAGCAGTTTTGCCCTCGACCACAGTTAACCTTCCATAAATATCTGATAAGTGACTCTAAATTGCCTCCCGACTTTTTTTTATTTCATTCACTGTGCTGATTAAATCAACCTGATCCTTCTCCATTTTAGCGGTTCGAGTGTTCCTATCCTACAGTAACTAAAACATGTCACTTAGCTGCTTCGCCTCAACATCGGCGTCTTAGGCGCGAGTATTGTGTCCAGGATCTTCTTCCACATCACCGAAAAGCAGAAGAAGCTCTTTAGCAACAATAAGACACTCACTTAGCAAAGACAACAGTATTCCCGGGCGTGGGAACAGCAACAAGCAGTCATTGTACGATTTACTCGCATATAGACAAGAGTCGCGACTGACCTGGACAAAGAAATGGACCAAATTGAAGAGCCGCTTCACGAAGCTGCTCCCACGCCCACTGAAAAGTTCCGAAGCACGCCAGCAGTTCTTTTCGACAATGGGTGCTGATAACATGGTCGATGCGGATGCCTTTTACCACTGGGGAGCGATCAAGTACGATTGCCAGATATAGCCAAAGTCTTCGGCATGCGTGGTGGCGAAATGCACGGACGAAATTTATGAGCCACGCCATGAAGCTGCTCCCACGCCCACTGAATCATGTGTGGGAAAATTTTCAGCACTACTTCAGGATTTGTATCCAGCTTTTTTTTTGTTTTCAGGGGAATGCCGTATCCGAAGCTAACCACAATAAGCAAAACGAAGAGGCACAAAACCGGCTTACCATGTCCATGGATGGATGGAAAACTTTATTATCAAGCGAATTTAGACCGTGTAAGGTCTCAGGGCCATCGCCCAGCCCTCACATTACGCGCATGTTTTCAGGCCACCTAGGGCCATGGCACTGGCACCCCAGTTCACACAGCGAAGTTGCGTGTCCGGGTTCTGCGACGCAAGGAGGGCCTCCCATTCCTCCCATGTTCCGATGGCGGGCTGTCCCTGCGGGGGAGGATCATCAGGGCAGCCGAAGAGGATGTGGTCCAGGGTGGCGTGCGATTCTCCGCAGAGAGTGCACTCTGGGGAAACGGGGTGGAAGTAGGAAAGAAGCTGAGGGGTGGGAAGAGTTCGGGTCTGGAGTCGCCTCCAGAGGATTTGTTGGGAGTGGGATCGGCGGGTGTGGGGAGGGGGATAGAGTTGACGGGCAAGGCGTGCTTTTTGTGTGAGTTCTGAGAACGTGTGTGCCCGCTCCCTCGAGAAATCCCGGCTGGGGCCGCCATTTGCCCGGCAAATAAGTCCTCGGGCTATGTTATTGGCAGCCTCATTTCCGGGATTGCCAGAGTGAGCCGGCACCCACACGAGATCTATGCGCCTTACGGAATTTAGGGTGCACATTATCAATACCTGCTACGCGGGGGGATTGACGCGTCCACGGGCGAAGTTCAGAATGGATGTTTTGGAATCGCTTACTATATAAGCCGCGTAGGTTTGGGCAATGCCTATTGCTATAGCTGCTTCCTCTGCTTCTTCCGGGGTACAGAGGGGGGGGGGGGGGGGGGGGGCCTGCTAGATTCTAAGCCACAGCTACTGAACGATCTCGACCACATGCGGCGTCCACCCTGCGCACATCCTCTGAAGTGCCATATTCTTTTGAAAGCCTTTGGCTCGCGCGACTCGGCGGGATTGATGGTATTCGGTGTGGACTTTCTTAGGAAGGGTTTTGAGGATAAGCGCGGCGTCTACAGCGCGAGGGAGAGAGATTAAGTATCCAGTAATCCAGTATATATCGCCCTATTTCCGTGCCAGCCAGACGAAGGTACTGTGTGTGGCGATGTGCATCTGTAAGTTCATGTAAAGTGTTGTGCACTCCTAATTTTAAAAGCCTGTCCGTGCTAGTGCTCTTTGTTAGGTTGAGCGCTGCTTTGGTGGCCAAGCGGATTAGAGCCTTCATCTTATCTTTATCCGCACAGGAGAGGTTCAGGTAAGGAGTGCCGTAAAGAATGCGACTAACCACAAAGGCATGCAGCACCTTGAGATTGTCTGCATCGTCTAGACCGGCTCGTGAATGTGAAACCCTTCTAAGAAGATGGATGACGGAGTAAGTGGACTGTTTTAGTGCTTTCAGAGTAAGGTTGTTTTTCCCCGTGTCCTGTAAATGTAGGCCAAGAATGCGGAGGGTAGATGTTTGCGGTATGGGAGTGTCATGCACGTAAATTGTGATGAGGGTGGTAGGGACGCGCCGCGGGCGGATTATGAGGAGTGTTGACTTTGTGGGGGAGCATTCAAGCCCAATGCTTCCCGCGTGAGTTGCTATAGTTGTGGCTGCTTCTTGAAGGGTCGATGTCGCCATTCAAGCTGTATGTGGTCAAAACCGTTATATCATCCGCGTAAAGTGTGTGTCCTAAGTGCGGGGTGTGGCTGAGAGCCTTGGCCAGGGGATGACGGTGAGGTTGAAAAGCGCCGCAGAGAGCTACAGCTCTCTCTGAACTTGAATTTTGCTGCCTGAATGGAAAAGATGATTAGCCGAAAAATCTAAACAGTCCAACCCCATCAGAAGCATGCATACATAAGACCAGGTGTAAAAGCAAAAATGTCGTAAGATATCTTTTCACGACATTTATTTTTTGCGGTCACAATAGTTTTTTTTCATTGCATTACTATTGTACCGCCGCGGTGGCTCAGTGGTTATGGTGCTCGGCTGCTGACCCGAAAGACGCGGGTTCGATGCCTGCCGTGGCGGTCGAATTTCGGTGGAGGCGAAATTATAGAGGCCCATGTCCTCTGCGATGTCAGTGCACGTTAAAGAACCCCGGGTGGACGAAATTTCCGGAACCCTTCACTACGGCGTCTCTCATAGCCTGAGTCGCTTTGGGAAGTTAAAACCTACAAAACCATAAAATCAAACATATCGTTTAAAAATCTGCCGTTTTTAAATAATGAAGGCCGAGATCGAGACATAAAGATGGTTCGACCTCAGCTCAATTCCGCAATATTGCCCTGTGTTAGTGCGATTGTAAAGCATTTCAGGAATTTTCATCCTCGAACAGCGCCTCCTCTAATTATAGAGGAAGCGCTGACTCGAGTCATCCAGCAAAGTACAAATTAAGGACTTCGTCATGAGGGCATTTAGCCTTCGATGCACTCAAAAGGTACAGAAAATGTCCTGTTCGGAATAAGGACATTCTGACCATTTGAGGACGTTCTCGGGACGTTTGGTGTTGTATGGAATCCGTTGAACTCCGACCTTTTTGCGGGGCAACGGCGAGAATTCCTCATCATCATTAATATAATACTTTATTAACACAACTGATGAGTTCGGAGCACGCAGGCTCCTGCCCCTCCCCCCCCCCCCGCCCCCACCCTCCACCCCACTGCACTCAAGCGTTTATGTCCTGCATTCCTCACACCTCCGAGAGAATTGGGAATGCTGGTGGTATACGAGGTATTTCAGGGAAGACTTGAAGTTATAATTTTTCAAAAATAGGCTTTTGCGGCATAATATAGCCAGTGTTGGCGGACACCGGAAAGCCAGTGAATTGTTTTCAGCAGGAAGCTGGTAAACTAATTTCTGCTAATTAGCTTCTTAACTATCACAGCTATAGGAAACTGGTTGCAAAAGAGATTCGTAGCCAGTTGTTAGCAATCACCTCCTTAGTTTTTAGGATTTCAAAAACCCGGTTACCCCCGGCACTGAGGCTCCGCAAAATTTGGATACGTCGTGCCAAAATGCATACGCTTTCAAAAAGCACGCAGGCAAATCAACTATCTAGTGCACGTAACTAGTAAAAAAAGCCTAATTTTTTCGATCGACGGCGTCAAGCGTATTACGTTTCCTAAGTTCTAAAAAATGATATGGCTATTACTAACGACAGGCTACAAATCTCTGATTGCAACTAGGCGCCTAACACCAATAGTTAAAAAGTTAATTATTAAAATTAGTTAACCAGATTAGTACTTAAAACAATTTACCGGTTTTCTGGTGAACTAGCCGTGCTGAAAGGTGAATGGAGGTGGAATGGCAATGCTATGCTGAAAAAGCCAATTTTTACCTCAAAAAACTTATATTTCAATAAGACAGAGAGTTGAGCTAGTTGGTACATACTGCTGTCTCTCGTCTCAGCAAACTTATTTTTGAGAACTACTTAAAGTATTTCCTGAAATACCTGGTATAAACATTCACAGGCATCGCCCGCAAACAAGCCCCTGGCTCTGTGCTTTCGGCAAAGGCAGCACCTACGTAACAACAGTATTAGTAAGAACGCACAACGCGACGCGCATTCCACCTGCACCACGATGCCGAGATCGCCAAAAACGTTGCGTAGTCGTCTAACCTGCACTGACTGCACTCTGGGGAACGCCAGGTGCACTGTAATGCAGTGTTGCAGGGTTAGGTTTCGTGGATACTCGAAGTACTTAAAATTGTTAGAGGCAGGCATCGCAGGTTGTTCGCGTTCGGGGAGCGACTCTGCACATGCTGGGCACAGTCTAAATGGGTCGGAAGTCTCAGTTTCCGGATGGGCTGGACACTTTGCGCAATCAGGCATCTCCCGCAGATATCTCACAAAGGTAGTCGCTCTCACAGACACACACGGGGCAAAAGATATTGGCCGTGAACTAGGGCACGGCAGGGGACAGAGGCCCGTGCCCGACCCAAGCCTGAGACAAAGAATTGAGCCCAGCCAGTGCGTCCTATAAAGAAAAGGCAGCTCATCTCCTATGATGCCGCGCACCTTTCGCGGTTCAGCGTATTAGAGCATGAATTTGGAAACAGAAGGCTTCACTACGGGACCTCGGGCATCAATCGCGGACCGTACGAAATTGACCTTCAGCTGAATTAGAGGTCAAACCATGAAAAAGATAAAAAAAATCGCTGCACGAACAGATCTCCTTTAAGGACCGCTCAGCGAGACCACTTCGTTACGGCGGCAAACAACCCGCCTCGTGTTGTTGTTTGTTGTTGCCTCAAAAACGATGGCACATACCCACGGTGGGGGATTGGCCAGAGTTAAACTGCACCACACTCTCCCGCTGTGCACTGTAGAGCGTCGTCTCCATCAACTTTCATCTGCTCCATCCCGCGGCACTGCCTGCTCACTGTCGTCGTCTACGTAGCGCAAATCCGTGCTTTCTCTCCGATTCGAATGTAGTAAACATTATCTGCAGTCTTTGAGCCCAGTGTTTAGAATACGTGCTCTAATATGCTCAACCGCGCAAGCTGCGCGGGGTCGCAGGAGGAGTGCTGAGGCCTTTTAATGCGAAAGCACTACTTCACTAGCAATCCTCGAAAAGCCGCTGGGTCTCTGAAGCCTAGACCTTTGATACCTTTGAGATACCTGCAGAAATAAAATATTGCCGCGACTGGGTTTTGAGCACGCCGCGGTGCAGACAAGTCAGCTTTGCTGGCCACTGCACGACAGCACTGCGCTGTCGCCACAACCGATCAAGCCTCGTGTGTTAATGATGGTGATGATGATGATGTCCTCAGGCTTATTGGCCCATACCCACGGCGGGGGATTGGCCAGTCGTTTGTAAATGTCACACACACGCGCTTCTTCGCCTCAGTAAACATGGCACATATCCACGCGGGGGATTGGCCTTTCCGTTGCACATCGTCGTCTTCATCAACTGTAATAACGAAAGGAAAGTAAACGCGCATAACTGGCTCCCTAGGTCAGTGGACAACTCGATCGAGCTTTACTTCCAATGTGCGCCCTGTGTGCCCTGTTAGTAATGACCTACCGAAACATGGTCATACCTCCCCTTTCTATCTGTCCCTCCGTTCCCCTCCCCACGTGTAGGGTAGCCCCCAGGCAACGCCTAGTTAACCTCCCCGCCTTTCCGTTCATCTTTCTCTCCCTCTCTCAATCCCGCTTGAAAGTACGTGGCGGTAATCAGAGAGCTGTGCGCTGCATGCGCTGGCGTTGACAACGTTGTGGCAGATACGCGGCACTGGACATTTATTTCGTTCATTGGCGTTGCCATTGACAATGCTGTGTCGACTATGTTGGTACTGAGGAAAGAGATGGAGGCAAAGAGCAGAGAGAGCCTGCGTGCTGTGCGATGTCAGTGCACGTTAAAGATCACCAGGTGGTCGAAATTATTCCGGAGCCCTCCACTACGGCACATCTTTCTTCCGTTCTTCTTTCACCACTATCTTCATCTGTGCCCTCACGGCGCGGTTCAGTTGTCCACCTAAAAGTCAGACAGCGTGCCTACATTTCCTGATAACCTATCTTTTTGAAGCAAAAGCTTCACTACGGGACATCGTGCTTTGACCGCCGGGTGCTTAGTTTTGACCTCCAGCTCAGTTAGAGGTCAAACCCTGAAAAATAGAAAAAGAAATTGGATGAATATCCATGACTGGGAGTCGAACCCGCAGCTGCGCGAACAGACCTCCTTTATGGGCCGCTGAGCGAGACCACTAGGTTATTTCTTTTCTTTATTGCGTGGCAATGGCGCCGAAAAAAAAAATCTAGGCATGCTTACGCCACAAAACACCAGGCCACCATACCCCTGCATGACCCCACCTTCCAAAACATCAAAAGTCTGAAAGGCACACGCATGCATCCAGATAGGGGAGCCAGCTAGGCGGCTCTTGCAAGGCAGCATATACTCCCCGCACCAAAGCACATTGTTCACGAAACAAAGATTTCGACGAACGTGGTGATTCGGCGTAGCGGTCCATCATGCGGCTCTTACAGAGACTAAATAGCCCCAGCGACATAAATAGATCATATGGCACAACACAATTTTTCTCCACAGGCAGAAAAACGGATACTGTAGGGTGTTTGGTTTTGGTTTTGTGGGGTTTAACGTCCCAAAGCGACTAAGGCTATGAGAGACGCCGTAGTGAAGGGCTCCTAAAATTTCGACCACATGGGGTTCTTTAACGTGCACTGACATCGCACAGTACACGGGCCTCTAGAATTTCTCCTCCAAAGAAATTCAGCCGCCGCGGCCGGGATCGAACCCGCGTCTTTTGGGTCAGCAGCCGAGCACCATAGCCACTGAGCCACCGCGGTGGCCTGTAGAGTGTGATGTCTATGTCCTTCTTAATTGTTCGTTCTAATATGCCCCAGAAGAATACAGCATCAATGCAAAGAATAAAACAATGGTCAATTTTTCTCTGGTGTACTGCACAGCCGGCAATTCACCGTCCATGGCGCAAGCATCTTCTTAGCATGAAGCCATGCCATCACAGGCAGCGTAGATCTGTGCAGTTTAAAGAAGAATGTTTTTGCCGCAGAAGAAATGCACATTCGCCTAACACGTCTTAAAACACTGGTGCCAAGGAACTCCAGAAAAAATTGCCGGTACGAATACTCTGTAAATGGCTCTGCCGATACGAATACTCTGTAAAGACGAATACTCTCTAAATGGCTGAGTCATCTGCCTTCTGGAGAGGCTATAAAGGTAGTCCAAGGAAAAGCGCACAGTAGGGAAATCGAAGGCGTCAGCAACTTCCTTAACAAGGAATCCCCATAAAGGCCCCTCACGAGTGTGTCCAGTCAGTGCGAAGAGGAAAAGCAAATGAGCACGGAGACGCCTAATAAACACAGCTACTAAAAAAGGGTGGTTTGCTGATTTAAAAAAGAAAAAACGCGAAACAGGTTGATGCATGAATAAGTGAACAAGACCTTTTCCACCAGACTGTAAAGAAAGAAATAGCTTATCGCGACGCATGGGTTCCCATTGGGAGCGCCATACAAATGTAGCGAATATTCTGTGCATCACCTGCACTTTCTTTCTCACACAGTGGAGAAACTGTAGCACATAGGCAAGTGTTACAAATAAAAAATGTTAAGCCCTAGCAAGCACTGACTGTTCCCTACCCATCCAAGCCTGGGTTTGTCACCTCATGGAGATTATCTGTGAATCGCCCCACTGCTGCGAATTTGGTGAAGAGGAACCCCAAGGTAGTGAAGGGTACCGCAGTCCCAGCTTATGCCGCCATAATGACTTGGCGTTGTACTCCAGGGGTCCAACTAAAACCCTTTGTATTTATTTAAATTAAGAATCGCACCTGATACCTCACAAAACTGTTCAGTCAAATGTAATGCCTCAAGCACACTCGTTTTGTCAGAACAAAAGAGGGCGACATAATCTGCATATGCTAAAATCTTAATTTCCCATTGCGCCAGGGAGAAACCGCGGATAGTTGCGCTGTTAATAATACTGAGGCAAATGGGTTAAAGATATAGGGAAACAATAAAGGCGATAATGGACAGCCTTGGCGAACAGATAATTTCAATGGAATAGGTTTGGTTAGCTCTTGGTTAACAATTAGCCTTGTATACTCCTTATAGCACAGTCTTATGCCCCTAAGAAAAACATCTCCAGTATTTACATTCCCTAAGACCGCAAACAAGAAATCGTGACAACTTTATCAAAGGACTTGGCAAGGTCAATCTGAATTAGACCTAATTTTCCGGGCTCATACGATACTTTCTATAATACAGAACGTGCACTATGAATATGGGTTCCGATGCTGCGGCCTCTGATACCGCAGACCTGATGCGTGCCAATTAAGTGAGCGACCACTAGCTACAGACGATTGCAAAGAACCTTTGCATAAATTTGTAATCATCCGGTTCATCAACTAGACGAGCCCCCTTTCGCGGCTTATCTCTAGCCAACGCGGCTCCGTGATGCTCTCTGTCCTAGGGATCGCTAGAAACAGCCCGGCGCCTCCAACGCCCATTCGAATAACTCGTTCCGGTGACCGGTTCTGGCTCCATATGTCTACGGTGTCAGCAAGCGCTGGCCTTTCAGTCACGTGACACAACTGGTGTGAGAGCGGCGCAGCGGCAAAAAGCGATTACAGAGCTCTGCGACAAGTCGCGTAGTATGACGTCACAGCCACACCTCCGGCGAGCCTCCAGTCAGAGGTCAAATCCAGTCCTAATTTGACCTCCAGCTTTGCATGCAGAAGTGGAGTTTTTCGCTCCAAAAGTTACCGTGTCCTTGTTACAGCGTCTCGTACTCTACCACAAGCAAGGAACGCGCACAAGTCCGGCTTCTTGCAAAGGTAGGATATAAAAAAAAATAATTCAGGGGGCACTTTGGCTTTCTCAAGTGCTGCAAGGCGAAAGCGTTTCCTGGACACTGTTTGTTTTTATTCACTTTTTATTTTTCACAATTTGTTCTTTATTTATTTTTTGCTCCTTTTCTTAATTTTATTGTTTTTTATTTTTATTTTCACATCTTATTTTTATATTCTTTTTATTTTTGTTTATTTTCGTATTTTCAATTTTTATTTTCCTTTTCTTGACTTTACTCCTTTTATTCTATTTATGGAGCCCATGCATTCACTAGATGCGCCTTTATTCATGCTGGAACCTTGAACCTTTTAAGCGGTGACGCCGAAAGGCGGACGAATATGCCGATGCGTCTGTCGACGCAGCTGCCGACGCGTCTGTCGACACGGCTGCCGACGCGTCTGTCGACACTCCTGCCGACGCGTCTGCTAACGACAGTATGAGGCATTAAAGGCTTTCGCCTTAAAATGAAAACCAGAAACAAGAGAGAGGGATGAAAATTGTGCAAGAGCTCCGAATAACAAAACTGAACGCTTCTTTGGTGTCGGAACAAGAACCACGGTCGTTCCTTCCGGAGCACGCCGACGCGCACTCTCCAGACCGGCCGTGCAACTCGGCGGACGCGTTCACCTCATCTTTCGTGGTCATTACCATTGCCATCGCTGCAACCGTCGCAGCCACCGGCGTCAGAATCACCGTTCGCGTTGCTGTTCCGCCCATCAGATTAGCGTTGCGCTGGCCGCAGCAACCCGCCGGCTGCAGCTCTTGATGTCACAGCAGGGTAGGTCCGCTGGACGGGGTGCCAGCGAGGACGTCGTGACTAAGGTGAGTCAATGTTATGACGCATACCATTTTCGTGTAGAATGCAACACACCATAGCCACGACGCGCGTCGGATTCACGGCGCGAAACGCGCACGAGGACGCATTCTATCTAACCAAAGAGTGATCGCGGCCATATTGCATGTTTCACCAATACCGGACAGCTGGCGAGTTTAAGGGGCTGACAGATCATGGAACAATGAAGGTAGCGATGGCGGCGTCTCACTGTAACAGTAATGACAGTCATAAAATAAACATCAACGAAACAAGCAGCTAAGCTAGACAGGTTGTTTGCCATTTGAGAACGCAACCACCTTCGTTTTGCGCGCGATAATGTGACTGCGTTGGTAAGAGAAAATTGGCGGGGACTAGCTTTGGTTAAGCCTGGTAGGTTGCGAAAGAAAAAGCGCAGCGCCTCCAACTGAAGGAACGCAGCGCGTCGCATCTATAGGTCACGCGTGGCTACCGGCCGCCGCTGCGCGACGATTCAAAGCACCTTCGGTATTTTTTTTTTCATATTTTGTTTTTGATGATGTTGCGACAGAGATATTGCGACTGAGAGAAAGAAAAAATTATGGCTGAGGCTTAGTTAAGGTTAAGCCTAGTCAGATGCGAAGCATATTGGTGGCTAGGCTTGGTAATACATGGCTTTCCTTGGTTGCATACTTGGTCATTTTAATACAACCACTAGAAGCCTTCGTCGTGGGGGAAGCCAACGGCATGGCTACAGCGGAACGCCGACTAACCCCGAGACGCGCGTTGGGTGAGCGCCTGGATTGCCACGGAAGCCGCGTCTGCCTGCCCGGTGGAGCGAGCGTTTCACCTACACCGAGTGTGAACGCGCGTTCGAAATGCGCGGGAATGCCGCTCGAGGACATTCCGGCGTCTATGCGATGGCATCGTCACGACGACGTCACGGTGTCACGTGGCGTGACGGCTAGGGGTCCCACGGCGACGGCGCGAGGTGGAGGCCGCCTCTCTCATCCGATGTCACGTGGTGTGACGTCACGGTGTCACGTGGTGTGACGTCGAGGGGTCCCACGCCGACGGCGTGAGTGGTAGCTCTAGCAATATGCTTCGCATAAAAAGTCAGGGGGGCACTTTGTTGACCCAAAAGTGCGGTGAGGCGAAAGTCTTAAGCGCAGTGTTGCTGCCTTTGTCACTGATGTGTGGTTAAGATGTTAAGCTTCGCCTCAAAGAGTGGAACGCGACAGCGTCTTGCAACGCTGCCAGGAAGTACAGAGAACGCCATCGCCCGTTCGGCTCTACGCCTTACTCGTCGGTAATTTGTTTTTGAGGAAAGCAAATGTATCTGTCTCGCATATCTCGGTCCAACGCCTATGGCTTCAGCGCCGCGTTTCTGGCGCAACGTTGTCAATGCCTGCAGCCCTCCTCCTCTCTCTCTCTCTCTCTCTCTCTCTCTCTCTCTCTCTCTCTCTCTCTCTCTTCTCTCTCTCTCTCTCTCTCTCTCTCTCTCTCTCTCTCTCTCTCTCTCTCTCTCTCTCTCTCTCTCTCTCTCTCTCTCTCTCTCTCTCTCTCTCTCTCTCTCTCTCTCTCTCTCTCTCTCTCTCTCTCTGTCACCCCCACGTACCTAGCTGTAAGCTCGATTCAGGCGTCTGCTGAACCAGGGAGCCAGCTATGCGCACTTCCTTTCCTTAAAATGATCGGAGTGTAAAACCTTGTCAACGCCAGCGCCAATGAACACAATGAACGCCGACGGCCTATGGCTTCAGCGCCGCGTTTCTAGCACAACGTTGACAATGCCTGCAGCCCACCTCTCACATTCGCCCACTGACCCAGGGAGCCAGTTATGCGCACTTCATTTCCTTAAAATTGAACTACGTTGTCGATGCCAACGCATGCAGCGCGTTACCTTATATGGGCCCCTGCTCATCAGGGGTTGGCTGGAAACGAGGCAGGAGACGCAGCCGTCTGCGCGCGCTCTCACCGGGCTGTTTTCTCCTCCCCACCCGATCAGGAACCCGATCCTAATCCGATCTATACGTTCAAACATATTACAATCTACTATCAAAATAGTCATCGCCTTTACCCTAGCCCATGTAAAGGCCTGACGAAGGCGGACGAAGGCTCCTTGTCCGCATTCTCACCAATAAATTGCTGTGCCCGGCAGCACTAAAACATTTTGACCCCGCCTTTAACGGCAGCTGCCCACACTTTAGTTCGGTGTCTTCTGACACCTATCGCATGGTGTGGGCCTGCCCCTCCAACCCGGCCATTCCCCCCATCCCCAACCCAACCCAGGAGGACTGGGAGGTGACCCCTGCTCGGCTGCCACGACTTACAGGCCCAACAAGCCTTAGTCGGCCGCGCCCGGGTGGCGGCCACCGCCACTTGGGTCCCACACTAGGGACCTCCACCTAGTGTTTGTAAGGATCGGTCCCTTACGGGCTGATCCAAGCATACCTCCTGTCCCTTCTTAATAAATGTTTTCACCACCATCACACCTGTCATTACCGTCATAGCTTAAAGCACGATTGAGGTGCCCGCGGTTCCGAGATGGCAGTTTGCGCTTTTCCTTTGCTTTCCAAGCTCCCGCTCCATTGCTTTCGCACCTTCTTAAAGCGCGACTAAGGCGTCCACTGCTGGTTACAACAGCGACGGCAACGGCGACACCGCGAAACGCAGAAACGGTCGCCAAAGAGCTGTGCTCAAAAAATTACCGGAGACACTTTGGAAATTCTAAAGTGTGCTTGGCGAAAGCGTTGTGGTCAACACACTGTCGCTTGCTTCCCCGAACCGCTTGGCGCGGAATCACTGGGCCGCTTGGGAGCCATGCGTCTCGCTGTTTTAATGCTGTTTGCAACTATTAAGGCGAAAGCCTTCAATGCCTCATACTGTCGTTAGCAGACGCTGTCGTTAGTAGACACGTCGGCAGATTTGTCCGCATTTCGGCGTCACTGCTTAAAAAGGAACTGCGCCGAGGGTGGGAATAGAACCAGAGCCTTTGCATTTGAAGCGGAGACGCTACCACTCTGCCACGAATGCTCAAGGTTCGAGCATGAATAAAGGCGCATCTAGTGAATGCATGGGTTTCATAAATAAAATAAAAGGAATAAAGTGAAGGAAAGGAAAAATAAAAATAAAACAATAAAAATAAGAAAAAGAGCAAACAACAAAATATGAAAAATAATAAATAAATAAAAACAAACAGTGCGCCAGGAAAGGCTTTCGCCTTGCAGCACCTTAGAGAGCCAAAGTGCCCCCTGAATTTTTTTGAAGGTTTGTAAGAATCATGTATGTCCGTGTAAAAAGATTGCGAAGCACTGCAGTCTGCTGCATTGGAGAATGCGGAAGCATTTGCATTTGAACCTCAGCAACTTTTTTTTCCAAGTCATCGTTTTTACGTGACCTCAGTTGGATGACATCTCCAACACACTTTACCGTGCACCACAACGCATTATGCGTTCCGTGCCCGCTTGGCAGACTGCGTTGGATCCGCACTGCCAGTGGTCATTTTCGTGCAGACACGCTCTGATACGCTCTGCCGACACGCTCCGCTGACAGGCCCTGTACACAACACTTCTGAGACAAGAAATGCTTTCGCATGAAAATTAAACCATTGGCGATTTCATGTGGAAAACGGACAAATTTGCTGTATTGGGGTCTTGATATGTTATTGAAGCCGAAAATATTTAGTTTCATTTTAAGTAACGGTGCCTGAACGATTAATTTCCTCAGCTGACACGCACAGGCCACATTTTCTTCTCGTTTGCGTTCCCAGACGACGGCCGAGCTTGCCGAGCTGATCATCAAGCGTCTGGAGGAGCTATGCCCCGAGGAGGTGTTGCTGGCGCTGGATGCGAAGGAGCCCATGACCGACGAGGAGAAGCTCAAGATGGACTTCATGGCAGAGAGCATCGTGTCGGGCCCTCTGTACGGCCAGACTCCGAGTAGCGGGGGTGAGCCTTCCTTCTGACTCACGGTCGTTGGCAGGCAGCTAGGAGGGCTCCGAATTAGAGGCGCTCACCTTCAAAGAAAAAACTTGACGCAATTGTGCGATCAGGGAAACTTGCTAGTGCACCCAAGCTGGTCGCAGGTGGAGTCCTCGTTTTAGTTGCCATGTTGGCTCGATTGCTGCGCCGCCTATAGTTCGTGAAAATCGCCAATAGGGGTTGCTAACGTGTGCAGACATCACACTGCGCACGGGCGCCTTTTTGCGTTTCGCCTGCATCGAAACGCGACCGCCGCGGCCGGGTTCGAACCCAGGCCGTCCGGCGCAGTAACCAACCGCGCTTACCACGGAGCCACCGCGGCGGGTTAAAATTGAAACAGACACAAGATATATGGCCGACGACACAGCGCGGGAAAGGCACGGACAAAGAACCCGAGACATGTGCGCTCGTGGCGGGGCTTTTCCTTGTGTCTTTTCTGCTGTTTTGTCGAACTATATCAAGACACCTAGTTTTCCATCTTTAACAAGATGTGAAATGTGTTGCCAGAATGAACGAGAAGGCGACGAAAGCAGTGCTGCGCAAACTATAGCCCTCAAAGTAGCTGCCTTTATTGTTATAGAGGGGTCGCTATGCACTTGCGTGCAGGATAACCGCACCACCTTGCGCCTGGCCCAGTGGATGGTGAACGACGGGCTGTCAGGAAATCCGCCCGAAGACCCCAAACTCAGGGAGGCTTGGCGGAAGCTGAGCGAGGGCGTGGAGCACCGCCTTCAGGCCGCCGAGGAGTGGTATGAACGCCAGAAGGGTCACCAAAAGTGCTCCAGTGACCACAAGGGCACGGGTGACCACAAGAGTCCGGGTGACTGCACGGGCCCCGGTAACCACAAGTGCACGGGTGACCACAAGAGTCCGGATGACTGCACGGGCCCCGGTAACCACAAGGGCACGGGTGACCACAAGAGTCCGGGTGACTGCACGGGCCCCGGTAACCACAAGGGCACGGGTGACCACAAGAGTCCGGGTGACTGCACGGGCCCCGGTAACCACAAGGGCACGGGTGACCACAAGAGTCCGGGTGACT
Organism: Amblyomma mixtum; assembly: GCF_055824585.1. Lineage (NCBI taxonomy): Eukaryota > Metazoa > Arthropoda > Arachnida > Ixodida > Ixodidae > Amblyomma > Amblyomma mixtum. The sequence goes on along the minus strand of NC_143019.1, from coordinate 107,365,476 downwards.
GCACGGGCCCCGGTAACCACAAGGGCACGGGTGACCACAAGAGTCCGGGTGACTGCACGGGCCCCGGTAACCACAAGGGCACGGGTGACCACAAGAGTCCGGATGACCGCACGGGCCCGGGTAACAACAAGGGCACGGTTGACCACGAGAGCCCGGGTGGCCACAAGGGCTCGGGTGACCGCAAGGATTCCGGCCAACACAAGGTATAATAACGGCCTGTGGTCATGAAAGCGCTGACGGACGACGGTGGCGGTCTGGGTAGTGGTCTCCTCCACTTATTAGATTGTATTGTGTGCCCATCTTAGCAACAGCGTGAAACGGCGGCACACAAATACGAACGATTAAAAAGAACAAGGTAAACATCATGTGAACTGTTAACGCCTGATATGATCATGCATTGGCGAGGCATGTAATGCTAAGGCGAGATAACCTTTTGGGTAACGGAGTGAGTGAGTGAGTGAGTGAAAAACATTTATAGCTCCAAAAATCAGATTTTAGCGGTGGGCCGATGTCTTCATGTCTTCGGCCTCTTCACAAGGTCGGCGCCCCTATTCCAGGGCACCGCTGAGTCTTGCTGCTTCGCAGGCGTGCTGCACCAGTGCCCTTTGGGCCGTGAGCTCGCTGCTGGTCAGCAGGCCCTCCCATTGTTCCGCATTCGGGTCATTTAGATTTTGAAATGCTCTGTTCCGTTCGCATTCCCATGTGATGTGATATAGCGTGGGGGTTGCTCCGCACCACGGACATGTGTCCCTGTATTGTGTAGGGAACATCTTATGTAGTATGTATAAATTGTGGAAAGTCCCTGCTTGCAGTCTCCGCCAGCAGACCGCCTCGTGCTGTGTTAATGATGTGTGGGGTGGTGGGTATTTGAGTCTCCGCCCTCTGTGGTAGTTCAATATTTCTGCATACGTTGGTTCCACCATCATGGGGTCCTCCAGGGTTTCTGACTGCCCTGCTCGGCTCGTGATCTCGCGAACTAGGCTGTCTACCCTCGAGTTACCCTCTATCCCGGTGTGTGCCGGTATCCAGAAAATCCTGTGTCTTAAGGTCTTATTTGGAAGCTTTGCTTCGAGGGGGATGCTCAGCGCTTCCTTGCTTATTTTGCCCTGTATGTAGTTCCTGCATGCTGCTTTGGTGTCTGTTAGGATTATCAAAGACTTGTTCCTACGGTAACCTTCGGCCGCCGCTAGAGCTACGGCAGCTTCCTCCCCCTCTGTTACCGTACAGTTTCTTAATGTCGCGCTGCTAATTGGTTCCCCCATGTGGTCTACCACTGCTGCCGCGACTCGGAACTTTCTGGTCCTGTGGTCCCATGGATAGAGGGCCGCGTCTGTGTATACTGTGTTTTCCATTGTGGCTAGGTTCCGCTTCACATAATCTGCCCTGGCCTGCCTTCTAGCGGCATGGAGGTTGGGATCCATGTTTCTCGGCAGAGGGCTGATGTCTAGTGTCTGGCGGACCTCGTCTGGAATGCTAGCTGTTCTATCTACGATCCCTTCTACATTGTGCCCTAATCTCTTTAGGAGCTTGCGGCCGGTGGCTGTCTGCTGGAGCCTGGCTATTTGCGCACTTAGCTGGGCTTCCGTTAGTTCTTCGAATGTGTTGTTTAGGCCCATTTGTAGCAGCTTTTCATTTGATGTGTTTCTTGGCAGGTGGAGTGCCGTCTTGTACGCCATTCTTAGCAGCGCCTCCGTCTGTTCTTTGTCTTTCTTGGTAACGGAATCAATTCTACCAGAGGGCAAGCGTATCGAGCCCCGCCGAGAGTCAGATGGGCGGACAAGATTTGTATGTTTGTTATCGCATCTGGCACAGGACAGGGTTGGAGATATGGGAGAGACCTTTGTCTGGCAGTGGGCAGACAGTGATTGTAATATCGCTCTGCATAAGGGCGCCTTTTCGAAACGCGGCAGGGAAGGAACTCGCGTCCCTCGGACTCGGCAGCCGAGAGAATTAACTATTGAGCCATCGCGGCGGGCGAGTGCGAACTTTAGTCGTAAGGAAAAAAGCGGCAGGTAAGGGGAAAGGTGAAGGGGTCGTGCCACAGATGTAAAAATGATAGTTTTGGAGCCAACTGTGAGTGAAGGGTCAGTGGAAGGGCTAGCGCAGGTTAGTTGGAGCTCAATAGCAGAGGCCTTTACCGTATTGGGCGGAGGTATCTGTGACGATGTGTAGAATGGCAAGTCGCGCGCCTGAGAAGGGTCAGAGTGGAGTGTACCGATAGAACGGCACGACTATGGTTAGAACCGAAGTGAGGTGCTTGGGCGGCGCCCACATCTAGAAATGCGCAAAGTTGCTTGCGTGGTTGAAAGGTGCCTTCAAGGTGCCTTCAAGGTGAAGGCAAAGTGTGCAAAGTGCTTCAAGGTACGATAAGGAGCCCATTATCAGCTAAATCAGCTGAGAGGGAATTCAGGCGAACACATCTGCCCCTTGGTATTACTGCGCGCTACTGTGTAGTAGCGCTCCGATGTAGAATCAAGATTTAGAACCGACTGGACACTGTTTTAACTCTGATTACAACTGTCCTCTCGGTGCTGGGTTGTTATTCGGTTCGTAGCGTTCGAGTTTTCCGGTTTCTGGTGGCTCCACAGCTGGTTTGGTTGCTAGCGGGAATACCCACTTATGATGACCAGTTTCATGGTACAGCCAATATAGCCGCTTCGGTAGCCCCCGGTGTTGAGCGTTCCTCGCGTAGAAAGCGATAGCGGTGACAGTGTCACAAGAAAGCTTGAACAAGTTCATATAATGCGCAAAAGGAGTACTGACAACCGTTTCATAAACATATGCAAGATGCAAAACATGGGTCTCAAAAAAACCTTGGCAGTTAGCAAGGGCGTCCGCAGAATTTTTTGCAGGGGGGGGCCCCGTTGGTGCCCCGGGGGGGGGGGGGGGGGGGGGGTGGTATGTTCGTAGCAAAAAGGCGCTATTTGCGGAGTAAATTTATTTATTTATATATAAATAAAAATTAAACAAAATGCACACATGAAAGAAAAATTACAAACAGCAAATTAAAGCGCGGCTAGGAGAGGTACATTGGAGTTTATCAACGAAGAAACAACTAAAATTAATAAAAAATGCAAAAAGATGCTATATCACTTCGTGGAGAAGAGTGCTCAGTCTTCCTGCATACGGGTTCTCGACTCACCCGGATTGATGACCAGCACACAGCACAATATGTTCGCAAACACGCAACTACAGTCACTCAGTCAGTCTTCCTTGAACAGCTACTGTAGGCGCCTCGGATTTTTCTGGGCGAATTGCGTAATTACACGTGTGATAAATTCACTTCTGTGCTTCATTACACGCTCTCGGTGCACACTCATCATACACATTGATTGGAAAAACTGTTGAACGTGTACGTTGAAAACAAAAGATGACTATATATACAACGAAAACTTATTTACAAGATAAATGCACGCTCGCAGCTTCATACACCTCGCTCCATCTTGCTTGCGCATCCGCACAGTCGAGCAACCCAACACACACTGCTCGCCGCTCGTCGTTTTCTCTTCCGCTGTCTTGGTTGTTCTCAGCTTCGCTGACAACCGGCCACTAAAAACACCCAAGCACAAACACAGAGGCGCGCACACGTGCGAGGGCTTACTTGCCGCAGTATCCCCGAATGCGCACTTTGGGGGTGAAAGGAACGCCGCGCAACTTCCGAGGGGAAGGGACACTCGCCACTCCGGTCGGAAAATTTGTTTTTGTGTTTTTATGGGGTTCAGAGCCCCAAAACGACTCAGGCTATGAGGGATGGAGTAGTACAGAGTTCCGGGTAATGTCGACCACCTGGGTCTCTTTACCATGCACTGACACGCACAGCACATGGGCGCTGTTGTGATTTGAGGCCCAGCCAGAGGTGACAGGCGAGCCAGGCAGGCGCCATCGGGCTGCGTTGACCAAAGGCGCTGGTTTTCACAGAAGACGCAAAGAACGCTGGTGTGGGGGCGCCTCGGGAGACTGCGTCGCCGTGAACAAAAGCAGCTAATCCCCTTTGCCGGAGATTCTGAAAGCGGCGCTTCTACCGAACTGCGCTACACGTGGATCGGAGGAGACAGCGAGCGGCGGCGGCGCCAACTCATCGCCCGCTTGCCCCTGAGCAGCCCGACAAAGCGGGGGTGGACACGGCTGATTTGTCCTTCCCTCCTTAAGAATTCATCGGTGACCGGCGTAACGACATAGGCGAAAACAAGATGCCCCGTGCACTGTCTGCCTCCGTGTCGCTATCTCTCTAGAGATCAAAGAAACAGACACCCATCTCAAGGCGGCTCGAAACACATGCTCGCCGGTGCCGCTGTATGTCTGGAACAGGTCGCCCTTCAGTAGAGCTAACGATGGCGTGGTTTGAAAACGGCGGAACGACGCACGCCCGGACGCGGCATTTCGCAGATGTGACCATGCGGGGCTGCTTTTACCCTTTTGACTGAGCGCACCACCGCCCCCGGCGTGCGGCCATCACTCACGGTTCGAGTGAGTGATTTTCCAGGGGGGTGCAACCGCCCCCCCTTGCCCCCCCCTCCGGACGCCCATGGCAGTTAGTGCCATGCCCGAGAGTCGTCGTCGGGAGTCAAACATGTGCAATTAAACGCTCTTCGTCCAGGCGGACGCGGCCTTACTTATTGTTACCATATGAACCCTCACTTTCTGCATCGAGGTCAGGATCAAGAAGCTCCCAAATTTGCCAGGAGGACAGATATGCTGCTCAACTAAGATTTTTTAGACAGTCTATGGGCAAATGCTAGAGAATAGTCCATAGGCAATACAAATCCTTTTGGCAGTCAACAGAATATTTATAGCCACACATTTTTAGTACACCTTTTATTTATAGGCAGTCTATATAGACTTTGAATAGACAAAAAGAAATATCCATAGAAAGTCAATAGAGCCTATAAGAAGCCTATATAGCCGACGCGGTGGCTCAGCGGCTATGGTGCTCGGCTGCTGACCCAAAAGACGCGGGTTCGATCCCGGCCGCGGCGGCTAGAATTTCTTTGGAGGAGAAATTCTAGAAGCCCGTGTACTGTGCGATGTCAGTGCACGGTAAAGAACCCCAGGTGGTCGAAATTTCCGGAGCCCTTCACTACGGCGTCTCTCATAGCCTTAGTCGCTTTGGGACGTTAAACCCCATAAACCAACCAACCAACCAAGAAGCCTATATACTATCAGTAGACCATTTTTATAAGAGCTGCGCGGCTTCAGGGTCCTGATAAGGGTGCGAACGGTGCTTGAAGCCTTAGCAGGAGGACTGAGTTGCGAGGTGTTTCTGCGCTTTTTAATGCGTTAGCATTATAACCCCCGTTATCGCAAGTGTCCGGCGTTGGCGGTGTGTGAAGCCTAGGAGCAGAGGGGGCAGGGTGCATAGAGGAAAAGGGTACAGGGGAGAAAGAGATGAGGGAGGGAGACATCAGGGGCGAACGGGAGAGGCAGAAAAATGAAAACTGGTCTTGACGAAACGAAATGGCGCAGTAACTGTCTCGATTCTCGGTAAACGCTTCAAACTGCTCAAACGCGCCGCGAGGGCAGGGAAGAACGAGGGAGTGAGAGGACGTTGGTAGGAGGCGACGGGTGGCTAGAGGAAAACGGCGGTTTGCTAGAGTCGATGGATGGGGATAGTAACGAGGGAGTACTGCGTGTCACATGGTTATTGATGAGCTCGATCAAGCCACCGTCAGGGTGAACACGATTCCTTACGAATCGCATTGATCATCGGCGAATTTTTGAAAAAGATATATTGTCCTGTCCATGTAATTGCTGTCGTAAATTATACCCTTGCCACACGGACAGATTTAATGCCATTAAGTGCTCACTGCCTTAAGCTTCAATGGCATTCGTGTGGTGCCACACGCATAAATTTAATGGCATTAGCCTTACTGTCATTCGCGACCTACTGAGTTCAATTCGCCCGTGCAATGCGTACTCCCGTTCCCATTCCAGACGCAGAAAAGCATGAGTAACAACTTCCTAACCAGCAGCAAATGGTTAAGTCGTAACTCTGTCAGATGAAGCATCTATATATGCAGCGTTTTCGATGCGAAGAGCGCCATTTTAACCAGCCTTTTTGACAGATACTCTCGACTCGTGTGCCGACATGCGAGTTTATGGCTACTTTTTCTACTTGCAAAGCAATAACTGCCGTATTTTATAGAAAATCATTTTTACATTACATTTGAACAACATTCCCGATATATTGTGCTCACTAGCATTCTTTATATTAAGATGAAACTTTTGACTGCCTTGCAAGCGTTATCGTCATCCTCACTTCCGATAATGGCATTAAATGTGGACGTGTAACACCAACTCCGAAGATATATATAATGGCATTAACAAACTTAAGGCCTTAAGCGCGTGGCACGGGTATTAGCCACCTACTGCGGGGCAGCACGATGGAGAAATTTAGCTTTCTTTTGCGTAATCCGCCTTCACCGCCTAACTCGTTATTCACCACTCTCTTTCCAGCCCTGAATACCACCTGTCTGTCGTGCGGTGCCTGCTGGCGTGATGGCCGGTGAAACAAGGACAGAATAAGCATGTTTTTTTGGATGTTTGTTTCAAATAAAATGATGCAGTGTGCACGCTCAGTTATTTTCTTTACTTCACGAGTCTTCTTGAGCCTCGAATCTAGAGAAGAGGCTCTCGAGGTAGAAACCACGTTTGGAGTTGACTGTTAAAAGAGCTCTAACTTGGAAGCATGGCCGCTTGCACAACGATGAAAAAGGCCACAAGCTCCATTCTCTGTGCATGCCCGGCCTCGAGCACAGTGCATTAAAAGAGGACGTCAAGGCTGTGTCTATCGGTTATATGGTGAGTAAAGATGGCAAGGCTGTACTTCACCCCTGGTATAAAGCTCTGCCGATCTATGGAGAACATTTTGCACTGCATTGAAGTCAACCTGTATCCACAGATTATTCGTAAAGAAGTTAGAAAATACCACAATATTAAATACAGGTGACAAGGAGTGCCGTGTACTGGAGGGCGTTGCTTTGCGCGCGCACTTTTCGAGATCGGCGAGAGATGGTCGAAATTTGTTGAGCCAGTTATGAGATCGAGTATAAACCCGGTTTAGGAGTCCTAAAGACGAGGGCAGTAGCGTTTTTGCAATTTTATAAACTCTTACGGGTTACTCTAACGGCCTGCTGCAAACGTCTAATTCTATCCAGGCGACTAACATTATAGTAACCTATGCCTGCCGCAGGGGCCCCATTCAGTAACACTAGAATATATTTGCAGAAAGCGAAGTTTTCGCATCTTGGATGCGTGAAACCGTTCAATACTGCTGCCAGGCACCGAAATCTTATTACAAATCATTATTTAAAAGCGACGCTAGCATCGAAGCACCCTATAGTATAGGCACGATCGAACGGACAGGGCTCAAAATCTGGACGTGTACGCGCAAAGTGTAAGGATGGGGCCAAGAACACATTTCTGCATTAAAAGGCTTAGGAACTTGCGACCTCCGAAGCAACTCTTCCTTCTCTTCCAGCCCTTTAATGATGGTGTCATCAGGCTTAATGGCACATACCCAAGGCGGGGGATTGGCCAGGGTGCATAGCACGTTTAATAAAGGTGCCTGCCATCTTCTTTTGAAGCGGAAAGCTTCACTAGGCTAGTCAACACCGGTCTGGCGTATGCTCCATTATCAGAATTAGCCACACCTGCGCGTGCGCAGAACCGAGTGACGTCACAGAAGAGGCGCAGGCGGCCGCAACTGTAACATCTCGGTGGACACCCGAAACGCGCCATAAGGGAAGGAAAATGAAAATTGGTTTTAAGGAACGGAAACGACGCCTGTCTCTCTCATATCTCTGTGGATACCCGAACCGCGCCGCACGGGCTTTAAGGAAAGTGAAATGAAATGAAAATTGCTTTTAAGGAAAGCAAATGGCTGTCTCTCATATCTTGGTGTACACCCGAAAGGAATGCACACCACAGTACATGTCTCGAAAACAACCTTCTATTATAAGACAACACCGTATTCACTACACGCGTGGCTCCTCCTCCGCCTCGCCGCAGCTTTTCGCTTCGAGATATCCATGCTTAACCTTGGATAAGCCACAGCCATTTTTTTTCTTTCTAGCATTAGTTTCAAGCTTGCGCGGATATCAGATTTTATTTTCTTTAAGCAAATAAGAGTAACAAAACTTGGTTCAAATAAAACAGATTATTCTCGAATAACTCAAGTATGAACGCACAGAGAGTGAAAAAACGCGCGTTCTACCATTTAGACAGGAAGAGGAGAATTTCCTGACAAGAACGCTGTAAATATACCCTCACTGGCTGACGAATTAAATGACACCTACCAAGTAAAACAGCGTTTTTTTTTTGCGCTTCATTCTCCTATTTAACACTTGAGTATACTTTTTGCTTTACGGGCTTCTGTGCGCCTGGCATGCGCACACCTTGGAACTTCAAAATTATTTCACGCGGTGAAGCGACGAAAAAGAAGCCATGTGACTGTGCCGCGAGACGGGAACAGTCCTGCCCTCTGGTTGCAGTGCCCGTCGTGCCGCGCGTTCGCCATCCGTCGAGGCCATGATTTCGATCCAGGACTGCCGCATACTGTCCATCCAGAGCCACGTCGTTTCGGGCTACGTGGGCAACAAATGCATCGCTTTCCCGCTGCAGATCTTGGGCTTCGACGTGGACACCGTGGACACGGTGCAGTTCTCCAACCACACGGGCTACCCGGTGTGGAAGGGCCAGGTCACCGACACCGAGGACTTCGAGGCGATACTCAGCAACCTCGACACGTCTGTGTACACGCACGTCATGACGGGCTACGTCACATCCGCCGCGCTGCTCGAGCGCATTCGAGACCTCGTCACCGAAATGAAGAAGGCTAATCCTGAACTGGTCTACGTCTGCGACCCGGTCATGGGAGACAACGGCTTCCTCTACGTCCCTGCGGAGCTGGTGCCCATCTACAAGAGAGACCTGCTCCCGATAGCCGACATAGTGACGCCGAATCAGTTTGAAAGCGAGCTGCTGACCGGGATTACCATCCGCGACGAACCGATGGCACTGGACGCCATGGAAGCGCTGCACGTGATGGGTGCCACATCTGTGGTCATCACGTCGACCACGGTGGACGGAAACGCGAGCACGCTGGTGGTCTTCGCGAGCAAGCGGACCGGCGACCGGATGACTTCGCTGCGGGTGGACGTGCCACGCATCGACGCGAATTTCTGCGGGACGGGCGACCTCTTCTCAGCTATCCTCGTGGGCTGGATGACCAAGTCGAACAACAACCTGCGCGTATCCGTCGAGAAAACAGTGTCCACCATACAGGCGGTGCTGAAGAAGACCTACCGACATGCCCAGAACATGCACACCGACCAGTCGGAGCTGAAGTACAACAGCCACGAACTGGAGCTACGCCTCGTTCAAAGCAAGGATGAGATTGAGGAGCCACCGCAGAACTTCAAGTCTGTGGCCCTCACCTAAGTGTGGTACAGGTAGTGGGCAAAGTCTCTGCAACCAGGAGTCCTGTGCTGGAGCAAATCGCTTAAATAAACATGTTGCCAAGACAGGCTTTGAGTGTGCATGTTAAAATGCAGGTCCAACTAGAAATTTCCTTTTTAATAAGGACAGAGAACTGGGCGAGTTGGTGGGGATTCATCGTTTGAACTGCGCAAAGAAACGTTTAAACTGTTTCTTTTTTATTCGCTCTTGCAGGAGGCTACCAACGCAGCACAAATTTGGCAATTTAGACCTGCATAATGCCAGAGCTACAAGATTGTCATGAATCTATATACCTTATGCAGTCTCCAAAAACATAACTGTGTTATGTTGTGCACCAGGGGGCGGCAGAAAGTAAGGTGGGCAGATGCGATCGTCGTTTGCGGGGGATATGGTGGCCGCAGCTGGCAGAGGACAGGGTTAAAGGAGTATAGACACCTAACTTTTGGGTGCATGTTTGTAATATGCGTAAGGCATTATTATACATGAATCACCATGTGGAATTTGCCTACGACCGCTAAATATTGAATAGAATTTCTTGTGCTGTTCCGGGTTCAGTCTACCGATGACTGCAACGTCAAAGTGAGGTTACAGGTCACGTAAGCTTCAATATTATCATTGCTTCTACATTCATTAGCATTCCAGCTATTGAGGAAGGCTGGCTTCAGCACCGTAGTGAATTGAAACGATGAAATGGCAATTATATCGACATTTTGCCATGCCTCACTTGACGTATAGCCATACTTTGATGTCACAGCCATCGTTCGCCTGTTAAAACCAAAACTGAAGCAGCATGAGAGAAAAATTCATTATAAATTATTTAGCAGTCACAGGAGAATACCTTATGGTGATTCATGCATAGTGGTGTCTACTGGATCATTGTAGAGAATAAAACACGCACCAAAATTAGGTGTCTACACTCCTTTAATTGCAGAGACATGGGAAAGGCCTTTGCCCTGTGGTAGGCGAAGTCAGGCTGATGATGATAATGTTGTGTTTTACGGCACAAGGCCATAATACATCAATTAGAGAAAAAGTACTAGTGGAGTAACAGATAAATGCAGCTGCAAAGTACTTAGAGGAAATGTGCATAACAGCAACTGTACGAAGAAAACTGTTCTTTCCTTTATTTCGGCCGGACACTTTGTGCCTGTGTACTACAAAAGCTGGCGTTCATTACTGGTGATATATTTTATTAGAAAAACCACATTAGTTTACTCTGCCGTCTTTGTCACAAACATCTGCAAATACGTAACTATTAACAAGAAGGCACCTATGCAAGGGCTAATCATGGGTTTCTTGGTGCACTTACTGTGCTACAAGTAATCTACACAGACAATTAAGCCATAAACAGTTGTGTCTTTTGGTGGCGCAATGACGAGCATGTCTAATTTGCATGTAATTGTGTTTTAACTGCGTGTGACCAGTTGGAATCGCAGTGATGTATGCTAAAAGACAATTTGATCGCATCACTTTTCACGGCCGTCCCGTCTGTCGCAGGCCTACGAATTTGATGTCGGTGCATAGGCCCTTCAAAATTATGTTGAGATGATGTCCACTAGCAGATGATCTGCAATGAATGCTCACATGGATGTCCCACGGATGTCCCATAGATGTCTCAATGATATTCAATATCTTTGACCATTTGTACACATTCTGTAAATACTGCCCATGGTTTTCTTTGTTTCAGCCACGTCAAGAGCCACCCAGGCAGCATAATTATATCTCCAGAATCATACCTGGACACGACGTTTGAAAATGTTCCTTTTTTCCTGTGGTCAAAACTTTCTCAAAAAATTCTTATCTGGTCCAAATCAGTGGATCCAGCAGTACAAAGAGATTACATCCCAGAGGACACTTCTGGCATGTTTTCAAATGTCATGACCATTTCACACAGCAAGTCTGCTTCTATATGAGCATGTGGGAAAAAAATATTTGCAGCCTCTCCTTTTTTCTACCATTTATGGCACACTCCTCCAAACAGTGCCAACTGCAAATCTGCGGATTCTGCTGGCCACATCCTGTAAGTTTTTTACATCTTTAGCTTAATCATGCTAGTTCCTCCAGTTTTCAATTAGCTCTTTCCACATACCCCTATCCACAAGTATGCGCATATGTGCATTCGGTGTCAAAAGTTTGTGGGGCACAAGTGTCAGCAAAAAAACATAATTCCATGCAACGTGGGCAGATAAGCTGAAAATGACAGGGGCTCTGCAGAGTTGTCATCCTAAAGCACAGGCTGCAGGTTTTCATTTCAAGGCACATCTCCAGTTGGGTACAACTCCAGAACGAAGCAGCAGATGCCCCTCAAAGGAGGCCTTCCAGCCAGTGGTGTGGAGCAGTTTTCATGACACTGCAGTGGTTAATCCAATTAAACCATGGTCAATTCCCTTTCGTCTGCTACACCCTTAATTCCCTTTCATCTGCTACACCCTTAATTCAATTCCATCTGCTACACTCTGTGGTTTAGTTTATGGGGTTTAACGTCCCAAAGCGACTAAGGCTACGAGAGACGCCGTAGTGGAGGGCTCCGGAAATTTCGACCACCTGGGGTTCTTTAACGTGCACTGACATCGCACAGTACACGGGCCTCTAGAATTTCTCCTCCAAAGAAATTCCAGCCGCCGCGGCCGGGAACGAACCCGCGTCTTTTGGGTCAGCAGCCGAGCACCATAACCACTGAGCCACCGCGGCGGCTACACTCTGTGATGTCATGTCTGCAGGTACAAGGGGATTAACAATGAAGAAGGATCGACATCTGAGCTAGTTGGTAATGCATCATGAAAAAGTTTAGCGCACTCCCGACGAACGACGAGGGAGACAAGACAACACAGGCGCCTGTGTTGTTTTGTCTCCCTCGTGTTCGTCATAAGAGCGCTAAACTTTTGAAGCGAAAAGCTTCACTAGGCTCGTCAATACCGCGCTTCGCGTGAGCCACGCCCGGGTGCGCCCTTCCTCCTCACCACCAGTTTATCCTTCGCCGCTGCCGCGCGGTCTCCACCGCCGTCCTAAGAGGAGACGGTTCTTTCGCAAGGCGTTGCGATAACGCGTGAGTGGCAGCAGCGGCCATAAAAGAGGGCGTGCGCCATGGCGCACGCTCCATCGCCACTTCTCCTCCTCGCCACCGGTTCACCCCTTGCCTCTGCTGCGCGGTCTCCGCCGCCGTCCCAAGAGAAGGTTCTTTCGCAAGGCGTTGCGAGAACACACGCGTGAGCGGCGGCGGCGGCCGTAGAAGAGGCGCAGACATTCGCCATGGAAGGAAGAAAAGAAGACCCAGAAGTGGTAGCGAGGGAGTTGGCTCAAAATCTACACCGCTATCGTGGTGCTCCCAGTGCATTGTGCGCGAACTGCGACAGCCATGATGTCAAACAAAGCATAACTGCAACTTTTCGCTTGTATATCCAGGCTTAACCAGAGCTAAGCCACTGCCAATTTTTTTCGTGAGGGATTCACCACGAGTCATGGGAATCACTCAAAATCTTTGGCGGGACGGCCTCCTTTGAGGGGCATCTGTTGCTTTGTTCTTGAGTTGTATCCAACCATAGCGACAAATTCAGATTTTTGGCAATGCGTATGTGCCGTAAACTCCTGATGCAAGGTGTAGAAAGGGATCTAGTACCCGATAAAGTGCCAGGATGTCAATAAATGTGCACGTCCCAGTGCCTGGCGAATGTACAATACGCCAGTCAGCAGTTTACAAGAATCGACTGAATGCTATAAAATAAGTTTATTCAAGCAGTGTCACAGAGTCTAAATTTCTATGTATCACAATCCTATTCTGTGCACAATTACATCTTATGATATTGCACGCACTGTACATCACTCTGGCCCACACTGAATCCCTTACAAGAATTTAACTTCCAGGTACTCAAGCCCGTACAATACAATGACATGAACGCAATGCTCCGATGACAAGGTGCATTGCGAAGAAGTCCCACCACAAACAAAGAGTATTGTAAACAAACAGGCTTTTTAAACAATAAATAATAAAACCTTTGGAAAATCAATGATAATTAGGTGTACGATATTTTACTATAAGGCGTCACTGACAAATAGTGCTGTAAAACTTCTCATAGGAGAGTACACAATAAACGTCTGAAAATAGGAATCAGCACAGTAACATTCAGCCCATTCCAAACATCACAGCGCAAGAAATGTCAAGCTTTCAGTTGGTACACACGAGTAAGCACCCCGTACTACAAATAGCAATATACTTAAAAAAAAAAAAAACAAGCTAGCATCGTGCTAAACCGGGACAGCACCGGGACTTCCTTTGGGCAAGTACCGCATAGGCAGCAAATATTTCCCCAAAATAAATGCAATCTTCCTTCAGCAGGAATCTGGTCAACCATCAGACATGAAACTGTTAGTTCAAGATGAGCTTTTTACATCCCTGGGCCTTGCACAAACTGTAAAAAGTGAAGTGTTGACAAAGCTACATTTATTTTTGTGCAGTCATTAATTTCGTGCATACTTAAATTTGTATGTTTAATGAATGCAGAGCAGACTAGTCGAAAATGCTCCCATTCTGGTGACATTTAGTCACAACACTGACCCATATGCACAATATCTTCACTATGGAAATGTTCTGAAGTATGATGCTGCTAAAGCAAACATAACTCCACCTTCATAACTTACCACTGGGTCAACAGAATATTAGAAAAGAAACGTATAAAACTCGACACCGATTCTAAGCAGCACATGCCAGCACTAAGAGTAAAGTAAACAAGTAACACTAAAGAGAACAAAGTTACATAATGTAAGCAAGGCCAACAGCTTTAATTCACTGGGATAAACAATGACCCCATAAAAACAGAAGTACTAGACATATATGCACAAATGTTTGCTTCTACCAAAGATTTAATCACATATTCGCAAAGAAAAAGGGTTAATATATCCACAAAGGAAGGAAGACAAGAAAATAGCAAAAGCCACCCGGTTTTAAAGAGGCAGTTTAGCCAGCCCGGCACCAAATTTGAAGTGGTACTTGGAACATGATGCATTGTGTTTGTAGTGGACTTGGTCACTCCACCACTTCCATGGTGCACGAAGACTCAAAGGTCTGCTTGGCGGGAAGCTTCCAGGGCTCGGACACGTATCCGGGCTCAACGCACACCATCTTGGTGTACTCGTCGTCGCCAAAGTCCGCCATGGCAGCCGCCCCTTTGTCCCACGGGTTCCAGATAACTGCAATCCCAAGTTTGCCCGTGTCGGGCATGATGTTTGAGAGGAAACGTGCAGCACAGCAGGGCTAGCATGTCCGGACTTTGAACATAACTCTATTTAAACTTTGTTCCTATAATGAAAACAAAATTGTTTGGCTCTTTCTGTCTAGGCTTACATTTCTTTGGCAGAAAAACACTCACCAAAGGGAACTTTTTTTTTTTTGCCGCTCTATCAAAATTCAGGGGGGCACTTTGTTGACCTAAAGTGCGGTGAGGCGGAAGCCTTAAGCACAGTGCTGCTGCTTGTGTCACTGATGTGTGGTTAAGGTGTTAAGCTTCCCCTCTAAGAGTGGAACGCGACAGCGTCTTGCAACTTCTTGCAATGCTGCCAGGGAGTTCACAGAACAGTATCGCCGTTCGGTAAATTGGTTTTTGAGGAAAGGAAATGTATCTGTCCCATCTATCTCGGTGGACACCTGAACCTCACCATAACTAACAGGAAGGGAGGAAGATGGGAGTGAACGAAGACACCGTATTCACTAGACGCACCTTTGTTCATTCCAAGCCATCGAGCTGGCATGGCGGAATGGTAGCGTGCTCATCTCGCACTCCGGAGACCGGGGTTCGATTCCCGAGCTTGACCAGTTTCCTACTCAGTTTTATTTATTTATCTGACCTGACTAGAAAAGTTAATTGGGCTAATTAGGTAATTAAGCAATGAACTCAACTCATTCCCACTTACTTTGAGCATCACTATAAGATCCCTTTAATTGGTTGCATGGTTACTAGCCAAAGTACACTTGTCCCCGTTTGAAATTCGCGCGCTGTGACGTTACGACCGTTTCGACCAATTGAAAATCGTGACATTTCTGTCGACAACTTCTGCTTACAACGATGAGGCTTCCGCCTTAAAATTTGTGTCGACAGGACTGAAATGGACCCTGCTATCAAGATTTGAAATTCAATAGAGAGTAACCCAGCCTGAGAGATCTGCACTTAAAGAAAAGCCTGCCACTGTCTGGAAGACGAAGAACCGAGCGTTAACTGAAACTATGCCGCCATTTTGTCCTCTGACGTCATACTCATAGTTCCACCTCTATCCACTATATTGGACCGTGACGGCATCATTGGCACGCAGCACGGGGTTGTTTCTACAATGCTATTGTAGATGGCGCTACAAGTCTCAATGTAAGATGTGCTGTTTTCTAGTTGCTCCCACAGGTGGTGCTGTGATCTCAGGGTGGTAGCAGACCCCACGAAGTCTCGAAACGCGATGAGTAAGAGCCAACACTCTTAAAAACTGTCGTGGTATCACTGTATTTGCTTGCAAAACCAGCCAGCAGTAGCTAATTTCTTGGCTCCTTCTGTCTTATGAAAAGCTACTGCTGCATGAAGCTTAAAGATGCCCAAGTAGGTGCTTTGCTATTAGAACACAGTAATCTGCTGATACAAGCTGAATTTGATTTGTCCTCAAAGGCTGGTGAAGTGTCATCTTCATGCTGTGAACATTAAAAGAAGTGTGCTTGCTGAATGCTTAGCGATGCACTTATGAAATGCACTAATGTGTACTGGAGAGCTGATGGTTGAAGCATAATGCATGTCACTGCTCGGGGGAATTAAAAAAGCACACCATGCCCCACGGAACCCTTGGATCCACTTTCAGACCCTCAGTGAAATAAGGGAGTGATTACCCAGGGCAAGGAAAAATTTTCCTTCAAATTCCAAGCTTTTGCGAAAGCTGTATGGATGGAAGAGTAATCATTCCATCGTCTATATTTACTCTGCCTTGGGAGGGGATTCCCCTAAACACAATGGGTGGCAACTGGTATAAGATTTGTGCGAAGGTGGCAGTAGAACGCCGCTGTTCCATTTTTTGTGGGACCGGGGAAAGAGCAGGCATTTCCAGTGTTACGTCTCGCCTTCGTCGTGGGGGAAAACAACGGCATGGCTGCAGCGGAACGCCGACTAACCCCGAGACGCGCGTTGGGTGAGCGCCTGGATTGCCCACGGAAGCCGCGTCCGTCTGCCCGGATGAAGTTTTGAGCAAGCGTCTCCCCTACACCGCGTGCGAACGCACGTTCGAATGCATAAACTGCGCGGGAGCGCCGCTCGTGGACATTCCGACGTCTGCGCTACGTGGATGGCATCGCTCGCCCTCTCCCAGCGCGAGGCCGTGTGATCCCTCGGAAGTGTGTGTGTGGGTGTAATTGATGACAAAGAGAACCTACTTAATCGGCGGGCCCGGCCCCCATCTAGGGAACCGAGGGAAAGGGAACACTTAAGAACCTCGGCAGCGGTACGGCCGAGGGGCTTTTTCATCAGATGGTCTCATCATGTGCTCTCCTCATGCAGCATTCCAGCAGTGAGCGTCTCGTTACCGAGCTCCCTTGTAAATAATGTAAATTAAATGGCATAAAGACTTCTCTCCTTGTCTTTTCCCGCATCCTCGTCTCCGACGTCCTTCATTCCCTCTCCGGCGCCCGACCATGCTACCTCATCTTTAACACCAGGCAAACAGTGCAAAGAGCCAGTCACAGCATGAAACAGCTCTGTTTATTTGCATCCCGAAGCGCGCACAGCAGCCAAGCAATTTGTAAACATGGCCACCGTAGCAACGGTCTTGCTGTTGTGATGTCAAATGTGAGCTATTTAAAGGCGATCCAACCAGGTATATGAGCCTCGCCAACGCACATCGCTTCTTTCTGTGGCCCGCAATGATTTCAGCACCTCAGAAACTGCTCTCGGAGGAGAAACGTCGCAGAGGACAGATGAGGAGCCGCAGTCGATACGACCTACTATGGAGGAGGGAGCAAGGCGATTTTCTCACAACCCCCTTTCCCACCAGGCACATGTGTCATGCAGGCTTCCCCACATGACACATGAGCATCCTGATTTCAACACAGCTATGACAGCTATGACGCACGACAGCTATGTGTTGTCCAGAATGGGTAAGCCAGACTGGAGGCTAATGAAAAGCCATTTGGACAGGGTTCGCACATTCATTAAAAGCAATGGATCTCAGCTGGTTTCTAGTTCCTTTCGGACTGCAGTGACAGCGCTAGCAATCGCTTCTCTGTTGCCAACGGTGGTAGGCATAGTGGCCAGTGCTAAGTGAAAGCACGTTGCCATCTGACACTTCTACGCATCTAAATCAACTCCTTGGGTAATGGCCACCTACTGGTCATCGGAAACTGTCTCACACCTTCATTTGCCACAGTTGTCACTAATTTCTGCCTTGCGAAACCAGCAAAATGTTAACAGCACTGAATATACTGAACACACCGTGAAATGCTTAAAACTTGCGAAAGAGGAAACTATGCTGCACTTGGCACTGGAGAAGCACAGTGCGGTCGTAGCAGGCTGTATGCAGCAAGAAGGTTGGACAGCAGGGGAAGTGCAAAGGCCTTGGTAACTCATGAGGCATAGTGAGGCATAGACGGCCCAGTGTCGTACAGCACAGTGTGCAAGTAATGACATTAGGCCATGACATGACATGAGTACAGGAGTGTTGAGCAGCGCTGCAAACTGATTTACACTCAGCGTGAAATTGCCTGGAGGTCCTTTAGAGTTCGTTATATCCCACTGCAGGAAGATTTTAGTTTAGTTTATTAGGGTTTAACATCCCAAAGCGACATAGGCTATGAGGGACGCCGTAGTGAAGGGCTCCGGACAAGTTCGACCACCTGGGGTTCTTTAACGTGCACTGGCATCGCACAGCACATGGGCCTCTAGAATTTGACCTCCATCGAAATTCATCTGCCCCGACCAGGATCAAACCAGCGTCTGTCGGGTCAGTAGCTGAGCACCGTAACCACTGAGCCACCTCAGCAGGTCACAGGAAGATTTTACTTAGTAGAAACGAGATAGAAGTACATGAGTTTGTATGAGACCTATCAATATTGGTCTATTATATCCATTATTTTGTTGTAAACCATACTGTTACAGTGAAGTTTGACTGTTCTTCCCGTTCAAGGACCGGCAGACAGTTCTCTTCAGTTTTTTTGTTATTGCTATGAAAGTAGCACTCCTTATTTAGCACTGCCTTCTAAAAAGTACTTATAGCGTCACGCTCCACTGAACAAAGGACACACAGCTGATGGCCACCGAAGTGCATTTGTGTGCAGATGGATGTCTGTAGAGCTTGGCTTAAAAAGCAATTACAAAGCTTGAACGCAGTTAAAAATGTTTTAAATGATGGAACTTACATGTGCAAAACCTGAGTGCTACCAAACTGCATCTTGTTGTGTACACAAAGTTCTACACATGTTCACGTTGACCTGGCTCCTTTGTGAAAACCCCTGAGGCTTGCATAAGAATGTAAAACAAAAGGAAAAGAAACTGTCCTGCACAGTCAGATCCATGGCCAGTTTCCACAGATGCGCTATATATATCACACGGGTGCTCAAGTTAGCCATTAAAATTCCTCTTGTCCTTCCAAGCACAGTCTCCTGAAAAAGAAACGAATGCAGTGAGCGAGGAGGACTGACCCGTGTCCGGGAAATGGGTGGTCTTCTTGACAATGATTCGGGCCTTGTCTGCCACGCTGCACGTGTGGGTGTCGCTCGTCTTGAGGTACACCCTGCACACATCCCCAGAGGGGAAAGAGAGAAAATACCGTACTTCCACAAGTCTAAGTAGACTCAAATGTAAGTCAAGCTCTCCCATATCACATCTGGGCAAAAACTACAGAGAATGTTTACTACATTCGAATCAAAGCGAAAGGATGGATTCGAGCTACGTAGAAGACGACGGTGAGCAGGCAGTGCTGCGGGACGGAGCAGATGGAAGTTGATGAAGACGATGCTCTCCAATGCAGAGCATGAGAGTGTGGTGCAGTATAACACGAGGAGTGTTGGTTGCGGCAATAGCTAATGGTCTCGCTGAGCGGCCCTTAAAGGTGCACTGAAGAGGATTCTGAACTTGTCTTTTTGCCGCGGGAACTCGATCTACACGTTCCTAGCATTCTTAGAAACTGCAACTTATTGCCCTGTATGGCCGATTTCCCTAATTAAATCGAATTAACGTCCGGCTCCCGCCCTTTTTTTTTAATTCTGCCTCGTACGATGGGCAAAGTCGACCGACGCGTGAAGTTCCTTTCAGCCAGCTCCGTGGAGGCTTTGCTTTCGCTTTATTTTGTTTTTTAGGTTTCCATGAATAAATAGTTTCATTCGCAGATAATAAAGCCGCAAAATAAGCCCGCAGAAATAAAAATACGCGCGGACTATTTGCTACTACGGACTACTACGTATTACTCCGCCGATGGCAGAGCGGCAAGCCGCCACGGGACTGGGTGAAAGGCACTCCACGCGTTGGTCGACTCCGCCCACCGTACGAGGCAGAATTAAAAAAAAAGGGCGGGAGCCGGCCGTTAATTCGATTTAATTTGGGAAATCGGCCATACAGAGCAATAAGTCGCAGTTTCTAAGAATGCTAGGAACGTGCAGATCGAGTTCCCGCGGCAAAAAGACAAGTTCAGATTCCTCTTCAGTGCACCTTTAAAGAAGATCTGTTCATGAAGCTGCGGGTTCGACACCCAGTCATGGATATTGATTCAATTTCTTTTTGTCTTTTTCATGGTGTGACCTCTCACTCAGCTGAAGGTCAAAACTAGGCACTCGACCACCGAAGACCGAGGTCCCATAGTGAAGTTTTCGCTTCAAAAAACTTGCAGGTCACTTAAGGATCACCTTCAATAGTAGAACGCAACAGCATTATTGGACCGCCGCCGCTTATCATCAGCCGCTATAGGCTGCTGTGCGCGGGCGTGCCCATGAGCACATTCCAAAAAATGTATTAGTCACTGGACTACTTGTCCACACTAGCACCATCGTCCTCATCAGCACTGCTGTCGTGATCACTGCTGCAGTCCCAAAGCACATCGTTTTAACGACACTGTCCAGCAAAACACTGCACTTCACAAACAGTTGCCCCACAAAGTCGCATGGGACAGCTGAAAATTTGCTACAGCTGCTACGTCTCTACCACCCGTTCTGAGGCATTGAACTTGCAGCCGACACGCAGTTGCTCGTTTCATGGGCGTAAAGAATGACAGCCATCTTCAATGTAGCCATGAACAAGCGCTGGACGCTCACCGGACCCAGAGCACAAATGACAACTGACGGAGCACTATGTTAAAAACTGAGAAAACACGGCGGGCAGTCATCGTCAATGCCAAAGAGAAACTATGCGTGAGCAGCGTCGGCTCTTCCATCAGCTACCGACACTCCCTGGCACCGCTACTGTTCCCAGTGGCGGTGCCGGCGTGATTGGAACAGCGGCCTTTTCATCAACTATCAACACTCCCTTGAACGCTGAGTGCGCAGTTGAAAGTTAAAAAAAAAGGGAAAAAAAGCAGGATGCTTAATCTTTGCCTTTAAGAGTAGAACGCCAAAGCGCAATCAGCAGCCGCAATCAGCAGCCGCAATCAGCAGCCGCAATCAGCAGCCGCAATCAGCAGCCGCAATCAGCAGCCGCAATCAGCAGCCGCAATCAGCAGCCGCAATCAGCAGCCGCAATCAGCAGCCGCAATCAGCAGCCGCAATCAGCAGCCGCAATCAGCAGCCGCAATCAGCAGCCGCAATCAGCAGCCGCAATCAGCAGCCGCAATCAGCAGCCGCAATCAGCAGCCGCAATCAGCAGCCGCAATCAGCAGCCGCAATCAGCAGCCGCAATCAGCAGCCGCGCCTAGAGGAGGTGCCAGTTCTGTATGCTGACAGAGCAGCTGCTCAAGGCCACCACCACGAGATGCGACTGAGCCCCGCAGCGAAAATGCAACCACGCCATAGCATCTCAGATATCTCGTTTGTCTCGCTTTTATTTATGCTGCCATGCTTTGGTTTCAATTGTAAGTCAACCCCCCAGTTCAGATTTTCAAATTAAAACAAAATGGGGCGACCTACAATCGTGTAAATATGGTAAGATTGGGTACCAATGCACACACACTGCTCACAGGGTTCCAAAAAAAATTTGTTCTGCACAGGCATGCCAGAATGCATCACGATGGCCTCGCCTTGTGGACTGATGACAGGACCTGTGCATGACGGCAAATAGACTTTATGGTGGGATATAAATAGATAAAGGGAACTACAAAAGAAAAATGACAGGTGTAACATTAAGAGACCGGAAGACGGCAGAGTGGGTGAGGGAACAAACGCGAGTTAATGACATCTTAGTTTAAATCAAGAGGAAGATGGGGGCTTGTTGGGCAGGGCATGTAATGCGAAGGCTGGATGACCACTGGTCCCTAAGGGTAATGGAGTGGATTCCAAGAGAAAGCAAACGTGGCAGGGGACGGCAGAAAGTTTGGTGAGCACAGCCAAGTGGAGCTTGGCTGCACGGGTACCATATGACTACTAGTATTACGACATCAACAACTATGCTTTGTCCAGAAACCTTCACATTAACAGCTAGTGCCGTAATTAAAAAAAACAGCAACCTTGCACAAAATATAAGCAGCACAGCATACTGTGGGGTTCCATAGAGCGCACTGACATCGCTCAGTAAATGCATTTTGCCTCCATCGAAATGTGACTGCCATGGCCAGATTGAACCCGCGCCTTTCGGGTCAGTAGCAGAGTGCCATCCACCGAGTCATCGTGGTGGCACCTTTGTCCAATGTACACAGCAAAACAAGCTCGCTTCTGGGCCATGCAGTAACATTCCTTTTGCCTCAACAGTGCTCCAAATCTGCCAAAGGTGAGAGGAACTCATCCGATGCCCTCCACAGTTCAGGACTTCAAGTGCTCCAAGTGCCGCTCTACAAGGCTCGGGGACAAACCCCCTGACCTTTTTACTTGTCACAAAGACAGCATTTGCTATGTCTACTGACACTAATTAATTCACAAGGGAAGGATGAAAAGTTTCTCTTCGCGTGATTTCCTTCATGCTTTCCTTTGTGGTGTGAGGCAAGGGAGGAAGTCTGATAATGCAATGTCAGGAGAGTAGGTCAGCAACGGCAAGAAGTCAAAGCCTCAAGCTCTGATTCCATCCAGGAATGCTGGGGTTTCGAGCCTTCAGTCTCACAGGAGGTCACAGCTCAACAAGTGCTACCAAAATGAAATGCCTATGCAGAGTAAGACGATGCGCACCATCACACTGGTGCGTTCTCATATGGTTGCAGTACCGTATTTACCCAATTCCACGTGCCCCCGATTCCAAAGCGCACCCAATTTAGGGCACCAAAAAAAAAAAAAAATTTCAAGCCCCGACTCTAACGCGCGCCCGATATTGGTAATGAAAAAAAAAACTACAAGCCCCGCTTCTAACATGCATGTGACTTCCACGAATGAAAATAATTTGCAACCGTTTTTATATTTTAAGGAGAGATGCGGGTGAAAAAACCGCTATTTTTTCTATAAAGTCGATTTTGTATTTTCTTGCGTTTTGTATTCCCCCAAGCCTCTTCTTTTATGTATAAAAAAATCAAAGCCGATAATCAAGGGGAAGTTAGTAAAAAATGCAATTAAAGCACTCGTGGTGGCTCGCGAAAGTGAGAATTTGAGCGAATTTCGGGAACGCGGCATTTCGCTCCACGGCGTCGCCCGCTCTTGAATTTTCGCGGGGAAGTAGGCCTACCCATCTTCTACCAGAAGCCACTTCAGCAGCGGCGCATTCTTGATAAAAATATGAAAAAAAAAGATCATTTCCCACCCAAGTCGAGTGTCGCGACTGGCCCTTCAAATCACGTGGTATGATCGGAGCCCTTCCATTGGCTACGAGCATTCCACCGCACGGTCGGGCGCAGACGCTCTTTCTTTGTTCTGCCGCCACTGAGACATGAATCAACGCTTCTGCCCGGGTTTTTCTCCTTTCTCTGCTATGGATGTGACTGAGAAACGAGATTTTCGTTCACGCAAGTTCCTGACAAAGCATCAGTATAAAGGAAGACGCCCCAAGCGCAAAGGAAGACACCCCAAGTGACGGGAGGTTCGCCTGCTGCTAGGCGTAACTGCGGCAACGGCGATGCACCATTTGGATCCTTCAAGCTTCTTGCGGAGCATCCATGACTTCGTCAGTGCATCTCAGCAAAAGATAAAGATGTTCGACAGCCAAAACAAGCGTAAAAACGAGCGCGGAAGCGCTGTTATCTGTGAGATTGGCATGATGCACGACCTCGCCAGCGGCGCGGCGTGCCCCGCCTGCGGACAATGTAATCTCTGTCAGAGAATCAGCCGCAAAACAGAAAGGACTCTCATCGTTTTTGGAGACGAGTTTCCGACAACCGTTGCTTCATCAACATATTTTTCGAGCTGCGTATCTCGATAGTGCAACGGCAGTGATGAGGCGTCCGCCCGCGGCAGTGCACGGGATACCGTCGCCGTGAACGTGGTCGCTGAGCACGCGACCAATGACAAGTGCCATACCGGTTGAAAATGGCTCCTGCGACGCAAAAAACGACGAGAGCAAACGTGCTCCCATGTTTGCCAGCAGTTAGTGAGCTCCCACATCGTATAATGGCGATGACGATGGGCAGCTATGGGGATGTTTCGGTTTGCACTCGAATCCAACGTGCATGCGGTTTTGAGACCTATTTTCCCCGAAAAAAGGTGCGCGTTGGAATTGGGTAAATACGGTACTTCTCATTCAACGCTCGCAGTTAGGCCCCTCCTTGAAGTACTTTAGGACTAATGTTTAGCCCATCCACAGTTGAAAGTGCCAGAACTAAGCAAGGAATGGCTACAAGCCCCTCTCAAGATTAGGTATCAACAAAGCCCAGTGCATAGATGCTCTGCACCATACGTGGACTTCTCGTTGCAACGTCCAATAACATGTTTCTGTCCATGAGTACTGGGTGCTGACAAGATTGAAGAATCCGTACAAATGCTGCCGACTGTTTCCATCAAGCGAGTTCGAAATAGAGTGGGCCATATTTTTCACTCCTTACAAAAGCCTTTGCCAACCAGTCTCCTTTATAAATCAGTCTTTTCTTTTTGCCTCATCAATAAACTTTAGCACCTACACAATCTCGAATTCACCTTCCATATGGATCTGCATCTTTGTGATGGTTCCTATCTAAATTTTATCCGAACTTGGCTTCTACCATTGCAGAAAGACAGAACGTGGAAAAGTGCGAACAAAAGCAGGACAATGAGAAGGAACCTGAAATTAGGAGAGGCTGAAGAACTGTGCAATGGATCTTTGCTTGTAAACAGTGATCCCAGCATGCCAGAAGCAAACACAAGCTTAGTCATTAATCAGCCATAAGTGCAACACACCCCCAATTCTTTAAATCCACCATGAAGGAGGCATGTCCATCAATGTATGCCACTGTCCATCATTGTATAACTTTCTCAATGTACCACTGATATGCCCAACCCTCACGCAATGTTCTGTCCTGGGACCCTTCGAGAAAAATAAAGCAGCGCTGCTGGTGTTTGCATTGTCCTGTTTGCACACAGTTTGTCACTGACGGCATTTCCTAGACGTTTATTAGACGTTTCCCAGACGTTTGCTCTGAATCTGCACTCCTGAAGAAATGGTCGAAATGAGCGCCCACCTGTCCGTAGGGCCCCGGATGCGCACCTGGTCCTCATATTCCAGGCACCTTTCCCCATCCTTCACCTGCGTGCAACGAACAGGGCAGCCATCAGCGTCTCTGATCTGACCGTTATTGCAAACCATGCAGTTCTGGGAAAGCTGTAACTCTGTCACACCGATAAAAAGGAAGTAATTATTAAGGCAAAAGCATTTAATGCCTCATCGTTGTCGACAGAAGGTTGTCAGCAGAGGTGTCATGCGTTTTCTAGTCAGACAAGAAAAAAAATCTTTGTGCATGATGGGATACGAACCACCATCGTTCGGTTCCACAGCCAAGCATGCTAATGGCTACGCTACTTCCTGCCAACGCATATGTAGTCCTCCTTGTCTAAGGCGCTGGAGGGTGTCTGCAGAAAGGCGCAGAACCAGATGAGTGCCACCCAAACACCCTCCAGAGTCTCCAGCATTTAAGATTCACAAACAATTGTGTACTTAATTAACATCTTAACCATACATCAGTGACACAAGCAGCAACACCGGGCTAAAGGCTTTTGCCTCACTGCACTTTAGGACAACAAAGTGCCCCCCTGAATTTTTCCATCGGCATCCACCCAAGCGCAACCATACGGCTACAAAGGAACCAACACTGACAAGCTGTTCCCACTTTGAGTTTTTGATCAATTTGCTATCACCTTGCCACATGCTAGCCATCCCAGCTAGCTCAGCTGGTAGAGCTACTGCTCCAGTGAAGTGGCGGTCCCGGGTTCGAACCCCAGACCAGGACAAATTTTTCTTTAACTACGAAGATGCCGTGGAACCTGTATACCTTTCCTTTGTAAGCGTGTCACTACGCTCGGGTGGATGCCACTGAGCGATTACTCCCTCATTACAAATCTATTCCACCTTGAGGGATTCCCTAACCATCTGACCAAGTGCTCTGGTCCAGAGCTGAGACGTTCACAAACTTTGAAGGCATGAAAAAGCTATGCGTCCGTCAAACAGCAATAAGCAGTCCTGCCTTCCAAGTGAAAAGCCGAGAGAAAGAGATGTTCTTTAATGAAGACTGTAGAAGTCCTTGATGTGCACCTCTAGCGGGGTGCACATCATGCAACAAGGCTGAAAGGTCACGCGAAAGATCTGTAAATGACAAGCCGACAAGCATCCAAGTGACACACAGTCCAAGGCACCTTTCAGAACAGAACACAACTCAAGGGAGTTAGTATGCAGTTGAGTACAACACAAATTTTCTCACGCGATACATTTTTCATTCCGGTAACAAGCAGTTATCATCCATCTCTACCTTCACCTACCAACACAGCCTCTACTTTCTTCACATGCTTACTTGTCCAGTTTGCTCTTCAATGAAGCTTTCACATCCAACCACTAACGGCAGCAATGGAGGCATGAACACCTGACAGTTAGTCTCTAGATGAGGCAGCTACACACCACGAGCAGATATATGGGTCACTCTTGGAGAAGCAGAATCATTTGCACCATACATTTGTCAGACTTTTTTCATTTTTTCAAAAGAAATGGGGATCAGCACAATATTCCTATGTAAAATTTCTAGCCAAGGGTGACCCCCCTTCCAATAAATCCACCCCTGCTATACACTGTTACCAAACGTATATATACCTGTGGTCAAAATTCTCTATCAAAAGCCACATGCAGGCAATCGCTTGTCACAGACAAGCCAGCGGTTAAGGTCGCAGAAATTCAATCGTTAGACTTCCTCGCATTCACCCAGGAAGTGCGCTGCTCGCAATGTGAGAAGGCACGCGGCACTGTTTGCTCTGAAACTTCCCCGACCTTACACCATTCCATCTTCGTACTAAGCTACCCCTGCATACAACTCCCGCACAATGTTGCCCATTCCTCGTCCACAGCACTCTGCCCAAAGCTATAACTGGCTTCAGGTCTGCTTGCCAAATCCACAGCTTCCTTAGCTCCGTAACCCAACCATGGTTCGTCCCTGTTTCCCCAGACCAAGTGGCCCACCTTGTCGATGTAGGGGCAGCCTCGGAGGCCCGATATGGACAACTGGTTCACGTCGTCCAGCCGCAGGTACGTGTGCAGCAGAATCGTGAAGGAGAACTCCTCCTCACCTGTGGGGAGAGGGGAAGAGGGGAACAACAGAGTCCACCACGTTGCTGTTGTTGTAAGGAAGGAAAAGCGATAAGGGCGACATCCTCTAATCAAGAGAGAAATCGTGATTAGAAAACAAAAGCAAGTTAACGGCATCCGAGCCGAAATCAATGAGGAGGAAATGTTTCTTCATGACAGATATTCGTTATAAGAAGAGACAACTTGGGTACTCTGTTAGAATAAAAGAATGAATTCCAGGGTGGAAACATAGGGGTGATAGCAGCAAAGGGTAAGGCAGGGAAATGAGGTTAGGAAATTCATAGCAACGCCTGCAGCAGGAAAAGAGGGGCCGATCGGAGGTCAATGGAATGGAACTAAAGATCAATGGCCTTTCTTCTGACTGATGAAGATAACTCGTTCACCATTGCAGATGCCGTAAAATACACTTGAACCGATTTATAACCACCCCGCTTATAGAAATGCTTCCTTAGTACGAACAAAGACAATGTGACGGCTGTGAAGAACAAGGGGCTAAGCACCGAGCATCAGCCATTCTGCATATTTTAAAATCACTTTATAATTACGTTAATTTACCATTCTTAGCAGACGAACTGCTTCTAGCAACATCAGCAAAGCACGTGACTCTACGCGTGCCCAGAGGCGAGCGGTGCAAGCCAGCTTCCGGAGAATGGAGATACATAACCTCTCTCAAAGCCCGATGTGGCGCGGCATTCACTGCGGCAAAGCCTTGGAAGTGTGACTGAAGTTGGGCCTTAACCTTTTCAGACAGACATGAAGGCAAAATAAAACACAGATATTTAACCATTCAGAGGCATCCATAAATAATTGATAACAAGCAGCGACAGCAACATGACAATGTGCTGCAAACAATTACACTTCCAACAATAAAGTGGGTGAAGAAGAATTGGGGGCTCAGGGAACACAGAAAAAAGGTCCGTAAAAGCGAATCGTTCTGCACATGAGAGAAGTAATTGCA